>NC_072739.1:62506720-62759484 GCF_026930045.1 Uloborus diversus | reverse complement strand
GTCAGTACCACGGCACGAAAACTTCGAATATCCAAACCGCTGGCATTTGAAACCCCGGAGCGGATTTGGAATGTAGGTGCGAACTGGACAAGCCGGCTTTAACACGTTGCGGGAGGGCGGGTGTATTAAATGTTAGAAGGACATGTCTGGTGTTCATCATTTCACCATTACGTTTTATGGTTATCCTTTTTACTGCACTTACGTTTTGATCCTTCATTCCCTCCAAAATTTCCTCCTCGGGTGCAAAGAGAAGGTCAGGTTCGGAAATGATTCCCCGTGGAAAATTAAGAGTTTTATGTTCTGAAGCAGTTACGAGATATATGAACCAATTTGTTTGATAGCCATTTTAGAGTTAATTTATTTTGAATCTTTGATTTCAACTAAAAGTTCACCACTGCGTAGTTTTTTTACAGACTGGTATTCTTCTATTAAGTGAGTTAGTGCTTTATTAATCAAAAAGGGGGAAACTTTACTTAAATTTAGGTTTGGGTCATTGCGAGTAAGTATAAAAAACTTAGCAGTGCTTGACAAAACGTTCTGACGTTCCACACAAGGGGGAGAAGTGTTCGTGTTTCATCCATAAACGAAAGAGAGAACTGAGGCGAAAAGATGAATCCAGCCCATGTGTAGTAGGGTGTCCCGAAAATTTTTTTTTCCGTTTTTCTTAAGGCAAGACCTCTCAAAATTTGCGAAATAGTTCGTAAATTACAAAAATAATTTAAAAAATAGAATAAAACTATATCTTCAGGGCTCTACCGATCGTCAAAGTTTTGAAAAATTGTCATTTTTATGGCAACTGAAAAAGAGGTAATGTGAATAAAGTTATAAATTTACTATGAAATAAAAGCTCGACAGCTGAAATAAAAAGATCGTGATTCGTAATATCAACACGAACAGAAAAAAAAAATATGGTGATTACAACTGTAAATGCCTATATGGGAATAATCCCCATTTCCGCAGTAGAATCGTCCACGAAGCTTGGCGCCACGTCTCGATTTGCATGCAACAATATGTTACTGACGACTTCGACTTTGTTTGGTTTCAACTTGCTAATTCCTTTTACTTGTTTCGAGGGCTTTCTTGGCTTGACTCACGGGTGTTTTCTTCGTAGCCAAAGTAATTTTAATGCTATAAAAGTACAGTTGCAATTGTTAGTGTTATATGCCGATTCTGTTAGTTTTAAGTAATGAGTTCGAGACGTAGTGAGACTACTTGTGCTATACTGGGACCCTACAAGGAACTTGATGATCGGCAGCTACCTACTGTAAAAGACGTCATAAAATTTATTTTATTTGTCAAGAGCGAACAGAAATGTATACATAATGGAAAGGACCCTTCCAGTTCAGGTATATATACAATTGTTTCTGAAAAATCAACAGTATTTGGACAAAAGCTTCAATTCCAATCGTAACTAAGGAACGAGTAATTTAATTATTAAAATTCTATTTCGAAAAGTACGTCAATTTGAAACGATACCCCAGAAGCAAACGAAGTGATAGTTTTGAAAATAAACTGAAGTGCTTTTTAGAGTCATCTGAGAAGCTCTTCGACGTTGCGGCTTGTAAGTGCCTTGTATTTGAGTCTTGTTCCTGTTTAAAACCTAAAAAAGTTCCCATCAATGAGAGAAGTTTCTTGTTGGATCAAAGAAATGACAGGAAAATGGTGATAAGAGGTGTTGATAAGAAAGAAACAGCTAGATTAATGAAACAACAGCAGAGAAAACTTGAAAGGGCAGCAAAAAAGTCTTCTACTGAAAATAACGATTCTGTCTCAGCAAATTTTGATGACGATTCGATGCGTGAATTTTCTCCAGAAACGTATCCCATAACAGAGGACAAAAGGACAAATAGGAATACACTGATCTTGAGAACAGTTGCTAAGGTCTGTGATAGATACGGTTTGTCGACGCGATCTGCTGCTGCTGTTGCTTCTGCAGTTTTAGCTGATGTCGGCTTGGTTTCAAAAGAAGATTTAACTCTAGTTGTTGATAAAAACAAAATCCACAGAGCTGTAGCTAAAGCTCGGAAAGAAGCTTCCAAAGATATTGGAAGTATTGTTATAAAAAGCATTTACTTTGATGGACGTAAAGACAAGACTCTGATAAATGAGAAAATAGGAGCTCGTTACCATCGCAAAGAAATTTTAGAAGAGCACATCTCAATTTTAGCAGAACCCGGATCAATTTATCTGGGACACACAACGCCAAGTCGTGGCACTGCAAAGGCAATTCTAACTTCGATTACAGCTCTATTAGAAGGTCAATGCTTGAATTTAGAAGACGTGATTTGCGTTGGATGTGACGGAACTGCAATAAACACCGGTTGGAAGGGCGGCGTGATTCAATATTTAGAGGAGTATTTGGAAAGACCATTGCAATGGTGTGTGTGTATGCTTCATGCCAACGAATTACCCCTTCGTCATTTATTCTTGACCTTAGATGGTTGCACTTTGGGTCCTAAAGAATATTCCGGACCTATTGGAAAACAGTTAGCTGGTTGTGAAAATAAAATGACATTGTCTTTTTGCGCGGTGGATGGTAATTTGCCTAATTTGCCGAAAAATGTGGTTGATGAACTAAGCACGGATCAAAAATATCTTTATGAGATTTGTCAAGCTGTATCAACTGGTTTCTGTAGTCCTGAGCTGGCAAATCGCCAACCTGGAAAAATGGCGCACTCGAGATGGCTTACTTCTGCTAATCGTATACTCAGACTTTATGTAAGTACTCTTAATCCAACAGAAAATTTGCGATTACTTGTTAACTACGTGGTTAAAGTGTACGCTCCAGTTTGGTTCTTAATCAAGCAAAAGTCATCTTTTAAGGAAGCAGCCAAACATCTTTTTCAAATGATTGTGTACTCTCGATTTTTACCCGAAAACTTGAAATCTGTTGTGTATTCTGTTATCGAAAGAAATGCTTTTTTTGCGCACCCAGAAAACCTGCTGGTCAGTATCTTTGATGATAGGGAGCACATTCGGGAGTTAGCATTACGAAGCTAGAGAGGCTGAAAGTAGCACTAAACGCAGAATATTTAAAACACCAAAAATGAACTTCTCTGCTAAAGATTATACGTAAATAATATTCTGGCAAGAGTGTCAGGTTACGGCACCACCGGTTCTTCGACATATTTCTAACGAGAACCTTCAAATTATGGCAAAAGATAATAGCTTGGAAATCGTTGACTTTCCTTGCCACTCACAATCTGTGGAAAGATTGTGAAGCTTGTGTTATTAGTTTAACACAGGCTTCACAAAGTGTTACTAACGCTACTTCTAGAGATGGCTTCGTTAGAACCAGGTTGCAATCTCGCGCAGAAATGCCAAATTTTGGACACAAAAATAAGTTTAAATTCTAAACTTTTGTCATTATTTATAATCTGTAGTTTGTTTATTTTGTTTTCTTGTGCTTTGTTTCATTAGTCTCTTAAATAAAATGCTTTCTAAACTTTATTTTTGTATTTTTTAAATCATATCGTTTAGGTCTGTCAAAAATGTAAAATATGCAAAACTTCAAAGAGCGGTAGATCCCTCAAGATGACACGCAATTCCATTTTTTTTTACCTTTTTCGTGATCTGTGAAAAATGTCGCAAATTTTGACACCTCTTGTGATAGTGTAGCTCAATTTTTTTTTTCTCATATATGGACGGGACACCCTAATGTGTAGCCCCCCTACACAGAGGTAAGGCTGCGTACGACAGGGTTCGCTGCTATCCCTGAAGTCTCCTGTTTGGGGCACTGACTATCCCCGGTACCACGCAGCCATCGGCACGGTTGACATACCTTGGCTTGGGGATTTTTGTCCGAATTGGTAAGTAGAAGGAAGGGAACAAAAGTCCCTTCCCCCGGACATTCTGTTTCAGCAACTGGGGGTTCACTACTCCTCCCAAGAACTCGCCCCGAACTCACCACACCGCAAGCCCCCCCCCCCCACCCACCACGACAAGGTAAACGGACATGGGGGGGGGGGGGTAATTAACTTGTGCAGGGATTTTGTGTAGTTAGTAATTTGATTTCGGTAAAAATTTTTGTGGAGGTTTAGCTTTATTGAATTGTTTATGTGTTGGTTTGGGCGAGTTAAGTAAATTAGTGCTAGTTGTTGTGCATATTTGAAGATCTGTTTGTGTGCTTATGGAATTGAATACTTTTTTACTGCAGCAGATTATGAGAGTTCAGCTGTAGGGTTACGAGACTGGACACTTTTTCTCGCGTCTAAATATGTTTTTTTTTTTTTTTTTTTTTTGAGTGGTTTTGATAACTTGTATCACTTTTTCGGAGATCCATTTAGGGCACTTTCTAGAGTAAGAAAGATGGTTAGTTTTTGCAGTTGACGATCTTAATTATTTTGAGCATTTATTGCTGTCGTGGCCGGGCTCAGCACATCTGGCACAAGTTTCTATACCACGGCATGACACCTTGGAATGTCCATAACGCTGGCACTTAAAGCACCGTAGCGGGTTAGGAATGTATGGTCTAACAGGGCATGAGAGATAACCAGCTTTGACACGTGGAAGGAGGATAGGCGTACTAAAGGTCAGAATGGCATGTTTTGTATTCTGCATTACGCCATTGCGTTTAGTAGTGATCCTCTTCAATCCACTTACGTGTTGGTCCTTCATTTCATCTAGAATTTCCTTCTCTGGTGTGATAATAGCTAGTATTAGTTGAACTTTAGGGTGTTTTATTTTGTACTAAATGTTTGACAGTGCGTGGTTTTTTTTTTTACTAATAAAAAATCGCCAATGAGATTTTGTTTATTAAAAATGGAGAAACAGCAGTAAAAAGATTTTCGTTCCTTTTGATAACAAAAATTTTTGCTGAGTTAAGGTAATCAGCCTGATGCTCCCCACGTGGGGGAGAAATGTCTTTTGTTTGATTTAGTTTAAGAATGGACCGGAGAACTGAGGGGAAAAAACTGGGGTCTAGCCTGGTGTAGCCCACCTGCACAGGGGTAAGGCTGATACACCAGGGTTCGCCTGCTATTCCTGACGTCAACCGTTTGAGGCACCGACTAACCCAGCTACGACGCAACCATCGGCATGGTAGAGACACCTTGGCTTAGGGGGTTTTGTCCAAATTTGTTAAGTGTGATGAGGGAAGAAAGGGGAAAGGGAACAAAAGTCCCTCCTTGCCGATATTCTGTTTGAGCAACTCGGGGTTCACTACTCCCTCCGCCCAAGAGCTCGCCCCGAACTTACCACACCGCACCCCCCCCCACGACAAGGTAAACGTACACGGGGGGGGGGGCAAATATATTTTAAATCACAAGCTACAGTAGACACAAAAAAATTTTTTTTATTAATTTCAAATGAAATAATTTGAAATTTTGTCAGTGCATATTTATGTTCAAACTCGACCTGAAGAAAAAAAATTTGGAGCAAAAAATTCAGTAGTTTTTAAAATAATTAAAATTTTGAATTTAAATAAAATTAAAATGCTTCGGACGTTTTAATTTTTACAAAACTTTCAATTTTTTTCTTTGTTTCTAATCTTAAGACAATTTTTAATAAATATTGGGAAACACCGACATGAGTCATAAGTTAGTTAACAAGAAATTAGCAATAATGTACCCTTTAACTGAATTTTGAGCAAAAATATGATATTTTCTGTAAAAAAAGTAAAATATCATCCTTCGCACAATTCAAATCATATACATGTTTTCCAATATATTTTACTACTAATATTAGGAGAAAATATAACGAATTTCATAGCTGTATTATAAAAATTGAGACGTCCGGAGCATTTTGAATTTCTAGTTAGCCATTTTTTTAATTTCGAGAAAAACAGCTTTTTACATTTCAACAGGTTATAAGTGAAAAAACAGATGTATAAAACTAAATCTAATTTAACAAAAGAGAATTTGGCTATTGATAAAAGGTTAAAATGCTCCAGCACAATAAGTAGAATCTTTTTTTACTGATTTCCCTTTTCCCCACATTATTTTTTTGAATCGCACGTCTGTGGGCTCGTCTTTTAGCTATCGTCATTGAAAAGCTAGAATTCTAAGACGAATCACCATTTGCCTCAAGGAATTTGGCATATCCTAAATTATGCTTTTCAATGGCAACCGTAACAACCAATTCCAATCGTCTCATGGACACAAATACCTCTTTTGGACATTAGCGCCAAATGCAACTGTGCAAACTTTCGCTCCTATTCTGAGTTTTACCATCGACGCATCTGTCTAAAATAGCATCAGACGCTAATCGCTGATAAACAGGCATGGTTTTTTCCACTACTTATGGCGTCAAGAACGTTTTCATAACACTGTGGGATTGGGGTATTTCCCCCTTTGAAATCTCTCTTTGGAAGAAACACCACGATGTTTCCCCACTGGGACACTTAGTATGCCGCGGTTCTTTGTCCGTTGACGAGCAATGCAACATTCTCGTATATGTTGCAGTTTTCATGCTCTGCGTGTTTGGTACATTGTCTTTGATTGCCTTCCTGTAATAGTTTTGTAGCTTGACTATGTTTTTTTTTTCAGTCAAGTTGCCTTTCTTTTTTCCACCAAGTGTCACTTTTCTAGCTCGCCACTCCTTCACTTTATTTCTCAAGGACGTGCCCAATCTCTTTGCAATATGGTTGACACTCCGCCTTTTCAATTTTAAAATCTATTCCATATATTGCATAGTTTTAGAGTCCCCATCGCTTAAGACCGACACGTATCCCATACCGCAATCGCTTATCGAACGCTTCCACATTATAAGCGCAGCATGCATTTCCATTACTCCGCTGGAGCCATCGAAATTTTTCTCGCTTTCATTAGAATTCCCTTCTTTCCAAATGTGGAACTCTGGTGTATTTGCTCCCAATTATTTTGCGGTCATTTCACAAGTGTGACAGTACTTTGCAAGTACTTCGAAGTCGAGGCCACTCAGCACATCGATAACAATACCTAAACAAAGATTAGATGTGTGTCCTCGTTTCTGCCACGTACTATCGTACGAAACAGTGACATCAATGACCGCTGAATTGAGAGCGCTATCCACTTTTAGGTGGGCTTAGCTTACTACATCTCGAGACATCTGTAAGTCTTTCTTTCATTTCTTTATTTTTTAGTGACAGCTTCTGCATGCATTTCGCAAATGTTCTTTTGTCCATAGTGATCCCACACAAAAGCAGGTAAGGGTGTATGCAAGCAAAAAAGAATTAATTGTTGAAAGAATATAAAAAATAGCATGTCTGGTTAAAAAGGGGAAAATGAGAAAAGAAAACGTGGGAAATCATGGATCTGAGTAAGAATATCATGCTAATTAATATTATTCAGATGTTTGCCATTCTAATCCTAAGGATTTGGCCAGCACACTAGCAATAACAGCCAGATTGTTTTATAATGCTTAGTTGGTTTTTGAAAATTCCTGTCTTTTTAACTCATTTCCAAGTTACTGTTCATTTTTTTATGTTTACGTTCATTTCCGACTGAGTCACCATAACCTGACTGTCCTCGTTCGCATTCAAGTTTATTGTCTCTGCACTTTTCTTATTCCGATACTCTTGAACACGCTGCTTTGAGGATCCCAAATAAAACGCAAAAATTTGTTACTTCACATAAAGTAGCTCCTTCAAGTTTTGAAATTTTTAATTTTAAGGAACATTTAGCACTATAAAATGAAACTATTCAATTTAGATGTCTAAATCTGATAAATCGTTTTTTTATATAAAATGAAAAATACACACAACTTAGGTTGCCCAGATTGGATAATTTTAGCCACATCTCACAACAATGAATAGCAGTTGTTTATCTGACCGAGACAAATGATTACTACTATATAAAGTACCATATCCAGATGGGTCTATTTCCCAGACATTTTTCAACAATAAACATCTTTCCATTTTTGGAAAAATAAATAAATAAATAAAAATAATATAGAATCGTGTCAACTGTGGCAATAAAGAGAAAAAATAAATGGAGCATTGAATGATTTCCCGCAATTAATGTGTTTTTTTTTTTTTTTGGAAAAAAAAAACCTAAAATAAAATACACGATTGTGATGCAACGAATTCTAATTTGGCCGAAAACCGATTTTTGTCTAAAAGCATGAGACTATGTATTTGAAGAACACGTTTGTACATTAGACAGCTTAAAATACTGTATTACAAAATAAAAAAAATGTTTTTGAGCAAATTATTTTTTAAAAGCATTAGTACTAACTTTGAAAATAATTGGCCTTAATCTGGAGAAAGAGAAGGAGGGAAAAGGTTTTTGGAACACTTTCTAAAGATAAGAGCTTAAGATCTTTATATCTCAGCTTTTGAAACAGCAATATCTTTCTACACTGAAGAGCCAAAAAAACTGGTACACCTGCTTAATATCGTGTAGGGCCTCCGCGAGCACGCAGAAGTGTCGCAACACGACGTGGCATGGACTCGATTAATGTCTGTAGTAGTGCTGGATCCAATTGACACCATGAATCCTGCAAGGCTGTCCATAATTCGCTAAGAGTACGAGGAGGGGGAGATCTCTTCTGAACATCACGTTGCAAAGCATCCCAAATATGCTCAATAATGTTCATGTCTGGAGATTTAGGTGGCCAGCGGAGCTGTTTAAAGTCAGAAGAATGTTCCTGGAGCCACTCTGCAGCAAATTTGGACGTTTGGGCTGTCGCATTGTCCTGCTGGAATAGCCCAAGTCCGTCGGAATGCACAATGGTCATGAATGGGTGCAAGTGATTAGACAGGATGCTTACGTACGTGGCACCTGTCACAGACACATCAAGACGTATCAGTGGTCCCATATCAGCCCCACTGCACACACCCCATACCATCACAGAGCCTTCACCAGCTTGAACAGTCCCCTGTTGACATGCAGGGTCCATGGATTCATGGGGTGTTCTCCAAACCCGTACGCGTCCATCCGCTCGATACAGTTGAAAACGAGACTCATCAGACCAGGCAACGTGCTTCCAGTCTTCAACAGTCCAGTGCTGGTGTTCACGGGCCCAGGCGAGGCGCAAAGCTTTGTGTCGAGCAGTCATCAAGGGTACACGAGTGGGTCTTCGGCTCCGAAATCCCATATTAATGATGTTTCGTTGAATTGTTCGCACGCTGACACTTGTTGATGGCCCAGCGTTGAAATCTGCAGCAATTTGCGGAAGGGTTGCTTTTCTGTCACGTTTAATGATGTTTCGCAATCTTCGTTGGTCCCGTTCATTCACGATCATTTTTCGGGCGCAGCGATGTCGAAGACTGGATGTTTTACCGGAATCTTTATATTCACGGTACACTCGTGAAATTGTCGTACGGGAAAATCCAAATTTCTCCTCTACCTCGGAGATGCTATGTCCCATTTCTCGTGCGCCGACTATAACACCACGTTCAAACTCACTTAAATCGTAATAACCTGCCATTGTATCAGCAGTAACCGATCTAACAACTGTGTCAGACTCTTGTTGTCTTATATAGTCGTTGCCGACCACCGCGCCGTATTCTGATTGGTTCCATATCAATTTATTTGCATACGCATGCCTATACCAGTTTTTTTGGCTCTTCAGTGTACTAGAATTATCTTTTCACCATCCTACTCAAATAAATAAGAGGGGGGAAAAAAATAAGGAACCTGAATTGTGTTGTAAAGTTTTCAGATATTTGGTGCTCATTTCTTAATCATTAACGTATATTTTTATCTTCTAATTAAGTCACTGATTAATCCTACTCACCTTATTTAAAGAATTTAATTTTCTTTTAAACCTGCAATGAAAAAAAAAAAACTTATGAAAGGGATCCAAAAAAGAAGCTTTTTTGAATAAACTCTCAAGAACTTCCTCTTTCCACAATGAAATAATATTTTTTTACTTTCAAAATCTGTTCTTTTGACACCCTACCAACACTTATTCTGTAGCTATCCCAACCCCTTTCAACTAATGGACTGGCTCAATCTGATATATGTAAATATTACATTCACAGTTCACCATTATAATTATATTTGGTTACTATATATAAATTTTTAATTTATTTTGAAAATCATGATTTTGTGCCTCTATAATGGAATGCAAAGTAACAACAGGCGAAATGCTTATTTTTCCCTTGTCAAGGCTTTGTAAAAATGCTGATCATTTTGAAAAGCAATTTAAACTAATTTAAGAAAAATCATATCCTATTTTATCATGAAATAGAACTTAATTATGTTTGAATACTAAAACTTCGTGAAGCTTAATTGAGGTGTATGAGTAATGTATAATTGATAGTTCTGCCTCAGCCAGCGGAGTGCGGAGGTACCTCCGCCTGTCAGGCGTTTATCGAGCTGAGTTGAGTTATTTAGGCCTCAGTCTTTTTTCGAGCTCCGTTGAGTTGTTTTTGCCTTAGTTTTTCGAGATGAGTTGAGCTCTTTTTAAAAAAATTATACTTTTTGAATGGCAAGTTTTTAAAAAGTTTATAGTTTTTGAATGGCAACGATTGGTTGTCATAGCAACCAATGTGTAGCGCCCCCTAGCGGAGATTAATGGAACTACTATGAAACTTAATATTAGGAAAAGCGATTTTTTTTAAATAAAAAGTTTATAACTTTGGAATGGCAACCCCGTTTCTTATGAAAAGCTTAATTTTTATGATGGCAACTTAAGTTTTAGTTTAGAAATTTGATGAAATGTAAGAACTTGTTGCGCCATTTATATAAAGAAAATGGAACTTTTTTGAAGTAATGTTAATTTTGTGAATTCAAAGTCTAAACATGTAAAAAGTTCGAAATAATTTTTTTAAGTTGATGGTCCCAACATCCATCCTTAACCGTCGCTAGGGGAACCTGCTGGCTAGGGGACTGAGTCAACTTTTTGAGGGAAGAAGTTCAGACCTCCTTGAATACGCGAAGTAGAGCCCGAGATGATTTTGCATTTGAAACTGCGTGCTACTGTTTAAACATTTTGAAATGCACATGTTATTAATTTAAATTTTTTATTGAGAGAAAACGAATCTTCATCTCATCATTTCAATTTTTTTTAAATCCTTTTCTAAGCTTTTTTTCTACCTTCTAGTTTATTACTATTATTTCTTTTAATTAAAACAGAAAAATAACATACACAACTTCGTTTAATGCTTTAAGGGGACAGTGAACCTTTAAAATTAACTTTTTTACTTTTTGAGTTATAACCTTTTTTGTGGCAGCCATACATAAGCAGCATACTTTCTGTATCAAGCTTCATTAAAAAATATTGAATATTTTTGGAGAAATTAAAATATGTTTTTAATTACGCATAATTGAAAATAGCCCTTTCGCAAATTTTTGATCACAAATAAGGTTTAGAAACAAATGTTACCGAAATGCAGTTTTCAAAACCATGTTTGGTTAGGTATTAAAAAAAAAATATTTTTATAAAAATGTACCGAAAAATGACACAGAACGTGTTATTATAACACAAAGTTTTGGATTCAAATATTAAATTATGAGTTCAATTTAGGAAACTTTTATTTAAAATACCAAAACGTACAATTATGCCAAGTGTCAAGAATGTAACGTGAAAATCTTAGCTTAAGAGACAATTCTCGTGATTCAATTTTTTGAAAAATCGCGTACTGAGAAAAATAGATATAAGGATTCGAGTCAATAAATTAATGTAAAAAATACTGAAAACTTAGTCTTGCACTATTTATATATTTTAATACAAACTATTTCAACACATTTTATGAAGTTTATAGTCATAATTTGAAACAAAATATTTATTTTAAAAAATTTATAAGTGACGCAAAATCTTTTAACTTTATGTATATTATACGACAAGTTTCTACATATTTTTTAAATGCTGAAAATTTGAATTATTCTTTTACCAATAATTTAAAATAACAATAGAGTTTAAAATGGTTATTAATTTATTATGAATTTAAACAAAATAACTTTTAAGTAATAAAGACTTATTACTAGTCGTATTCAAATTAATATGCACCGAAAAATATGTATGTAAAATTATTTCTAAAGTTCATTTAATAGATGGAAATAAATTATTTTATTTCATTCTTTGCAATACGTGGAACTCAAACATAGAAACTGGACTAAAATTTGATCGTCATATGTAGAACAATGAATGTAAAGCCTGTATGTATACATGGAAAATAATCTTATGCATCTAGACATTATTATTGGACAATTCAACAAGCATCTTACACATACCCATCTAGGTCATATCATTATTAAATCATCTGCAATAAAATGCATATACATAAAATAAACGTAGCCCATGAGGTTTGAATAAAAGTATGCAATTGACAGAACATTTCGACTTAAAATTTGTTGGCGAAAAGCAAAGCATAAAAACTTTCAGTAATATTTAAAATTCCCATTCTGGCAAGCGTCGTTGAAAGATTTAATAAAAAATGCTGTTAAAAACCACCAGCTTCATAGGTGACGCCCTCCTTTGTCAACTTTTTAGTGTTTGCTGCAGCCTTGTGAAACTTTTTCTTCATACCGATTCTTACAAGAAGCATATTACAAGAAGCATACCTATGCTTCTTGTAAGAATCGGTAGATCTTATTTCCTTTTGTTTATACCGACGGCTGTCTCTTTTGTTTGCAATGTTGACACTAATGTCGTTCTTTTTTTCATTTATAAGCTTTAGTACGCTTTCAGAACCAAAGTTAAACTGGCAGACAGCTGAGAGAACTGCCAGCTCTAAGCCTCTTTTCGAAACTAACACTTCTTTGGGACATTTGTGCCAAATGCATCCGTTCACGCTCTCATTTGCATTCTGCGTGGAACCAAAGGTGCATCTTTCCAAAAGCTCGTTGGACATCAGCCGCTGATACACCGGAAGTATCTTCTCAACAACTGATTTATTGAGATAAGTTTTCATTTGGGAGTGTTTAGGGGGGAGGAAGTTTGTTTGCTATCGCCCTCTGATAAAAAAAAACACCAGAATAAGGATCTTTTGGGACATTTCGAATGTTTTGGAGATTTGTCTGTTGACATGCAATGGTGCAGTGAAGCCATAACTGCGGTCTTCATTGCATTGACATCTGGAGCATTGTCCTTGATTGCTTTCCGATAATAGTTTTGCAAACGTCTTATGGTGTCTTCAGTTAAATTCTCCCTCTTTTTTTCTCCCAAAGTAACTCCTTTGACTTTCCACTCTTGCACTTTGGCAGATAATGCCTTATCGAGTCTCTTAGCGACATGGTTAATGCATTCCTGTTTAGTTATCGAACACTTTTCCCCATATACGTTCAACGATTCCAAATGGCTGAAAGTTTTCGAGTCTCCGTCGGAAAGCACAGAGGTGTAGCGAAATTTGTACTGTTCTAGCGAACGTTTCCACATTATTTCTGCTGCGTGCAGCTCCATACTATTTGATGAGCCGGAGTAGTTTTTCTGGCAAACATCTCGATACCCATCATACCATGCCATATACTCTGGCGTTTCACGCCCCTCTTTCAGTTGCAACACACTCTTGGCAATATTTGCTGAGCACTTCAAAATCCACAAGACAGGAGCGCATGTCGATCACAATACCGAGGCCATAGACGGACGTATGATCTCGCTTTTGCCATGTGCCATTATAGCTTACACACAGATTAATTGAGTTCTTTAACACTCTCTGGTTTTTCAGACATGTATTTTTCCTTTACAATGTCCCACGCAACTTTTAATCCCCTTTCTTTGGTTTGGGGGGTTGTTTTCGTTAGCGAGTCCAGGCAGTTAGCAAATGTTTTTCTGTCCATTGATGGCACTCCCAATATCATTGACAATATTTCTAGAGCTGCGTGTCCTTTCCCTATTGAGAGAAAAGCTTGCACCATTTTAATGTTGGTGTCAAACTTCCTGCTCAGGTTCTTTCGTTCACTGCTAAACGTCGAACCACAGACCGCGGAGCAACTCGCACATATCAGTGTCAATTTTGTAGAAAATCCATATGAATAATTCATGTCAACAGTCAAGTTTTTCTTTCCACAAGACGTGAAAGGAATGTCACATAAAAATGAATTCCACATGTTGCTGCTCATTAATGTGTATTCTTCCAATGTACCTGTATGTGGTGCTCTGAAGTCTCCTTCTGCATTACAAGATGTAGAAGGTAAAGCATTCTCACCTTTGAGTAGCTTCGCTTGATTCGCTTTACCAGCACGAGAACGTTTGGACTGCCTTCCTTTGGGTTTACGATATCTTGAAGATATCAAATCCATAACTTCTTTATAACAAATATTAAAATAAAAGCATTATATAACAAATAATAAAACTTCTATAAAACATATATTAAAAACACAAATGTAAAAACTGCACGTGAGCAAAACTAGTTTTGAAAAGAACTTTTTTTTTTCGTAAAAAAGAAGCAAGAGATGAAGCAGCGAAATATCGAAATAGCAAAGGTAAACAAACGAATAGAAACACAGTTACAGTTAAAAGTGTTTTGCCAATAATACTAAAATAAAAAATGTAAAAAAATAAACGGTTGTAAGGCTAAAATGAAGCTCAATATCTGTGAAATTTCTGCATCCTTGGAAAATCTCATGACGTTCGACAGCAGCCAAAGGGGCGTGGCATCTTTGTTTCCTTTACAAAATCGGCTGTATCTCCTCTAAATATTAAAATTTTTAAAAAATTTTTTGCAATGTATGATTGAATGTTTGAAAAAGTAAAAAATTAAACTTTTAGAAATCTGATTTTTTGGACGAATTTCATGTTTTTGAAGGTCCACTGTCCCCTTCAAAATACTTTTTTTTCCCTTCTTATGCTCAAAATAAATTCCATGAATCTGGATTTATGTATTTCAGTAGTTGCTAACTTAATATTAACAATTATTTTTCCTCTTTTCTACTTGTTGTAACAATTTAAAATGTAGTGACAAACAAATAACTAGTAGAAAACTCATTTTTTGAATTGATAAAAAAAAGAACTTGAATTTCACACATACATTGAAATAATAGCAATAACATTGTAAAAGCAAAAACACATCACATATGAGATGACTTTTAAATAGTTAGAATAACTTAAAGGCATTGTTGAAATCTTCACTTCTTCTAGCTTTCTTCATTTATCTTTTTTTCCCATTAAGAACTTTGAAGTTTCAAAAGGAATGTTTAGACACATATATTAAGTGCTTGTAGTAAAATTTAACAGAAAAGAAAAAAAAAAAAGAAAAAATTTAACAATAATGATTTGAGTAGTCTAAAAAAAATTGTACAGAATTTAATCATAAGTTTTTTTTTTATTTATTTTTTCACAAAACCTTTGATTTGGTATGAATTTCGTTCCCAAATATCGATAACTTGAAAGCATAATTTATGGATGAATAGGGGAAAATGACATTTTAATTCGGGTTTTTTTCTCTTCATGAAATATTCCAGTTCTTTTCAAAAATATATGTATTCCAAAAATAGTTTTGTGTGTGGGGGGGGGGGGGCTTGCGGTTTGGTGAGTTCGGGGCGAGCTCTTGGGAGGAGTCGTGAACCCCCAGTTGCTCAAACAGAATATCGGCGGGAAGGGACTTCTGTCTTCTTCCTTCCCTCATCACACTTACCAAATTCGGACAACAACCCCTAAGCCAAGGTGTCTCTACCGTGCCCGTGGCTGCGTGGTACTTTTCTTTTCTCCGCACACACCCCACCTCTTAGCTGTAAGCCTTAGGTTCCATCGCCGGGGGGGGGGGGGTCCGCGTAGCGGGCCCCCCGCACGGCTGGGTGCGGCGGTCGATAGTCGTAACGTGCTACGGACGCGCTTGATGCTTATTGCGCCGGGGAAGGTCCCCGTGCTGGGCGTCAACTCAGCTGGGAGTTTACCCCTTAATGTTTGAACCTTGCTCACCATGAGATACCGTATGTCTCCCCGTACCTCCTTGGTGTGCCATGGTTCCCTGTAAGGGAATGGGGTTAGACATATAATGCACTACTGTATAAATACACTACTGCATTTTATTTACTACGGCATAAACATACTCTAGGACATCCCGTCCAGGTGGAGTACAGATATCAATGTGTCTCGATTTCTTGGGTGTCCTCTCTGTAATACAAAAAAAATTGATTAAGTGCTGTGGAAGAAAAAAGATATTAGTTCGTCTGCCGTAATTGTGATTCCCACCGATCATTTTCATGTTTCGGCTTAAAATGGGATATCACGTCATATCTGCAATGGAAATTACTTATATTAGATGGGGTATTTGAGGGGGGTACAATGAGGGTGGAACGTTGCTTCCATTGTTGACCTCGAGACTCCTTCTGGCTTGGAAGCTGATTACATTTGCAGTGTCTGTTTTTTTTTTTTTTTTTGACATTTACAACACATACACTTATACATCACAGCACATCTATATTTTTGGTTATTTTTAAAATTTAAAAATTTTTTTTTACCCCCAGGGCTGCTCTCGTCTCGAGGTGAGGGACTCACCCTCATGAATCTTGTGTAAGGGACTAACCCTCATGAATCTTGCGTCCTTGTCGTCACGACACCCCCATCTTGCCCCTCGGGAGATTTCAGGTCTTGGGATTGACTATTGGATAGGGAGTGAAAGAATAAAGTAACTGACTATGGTGTTGAGGAGTCTGCCTGGACCCGACCTGATGGGAAGGACAGCCCTCCTCCTACCCTACTATTTATGTAGGGTGATATATTATCTTTAAATAAGGGGGAAAACTCTTTGACCTGGTCTCCCCCTGTCTTTGCCAAGGCCGGGTCTTTTGTCGTCCTAGAATGATAAGAGAAATCTGATTAGTATGGGACCCTTCCCCTGCTCCCGTAGGGCGACCTGTAAATCTGAAAACATGCGTACATGTTAGAATGTACCTTCGCCCCCCAACCAGTTTCTTACTGTTACTTATTTTTTGTCTTGGTTAGCTTCGTCTTCGCAACATGTGGAATGCTTCTCCGTCTGGGGTCTGGTGCTTAAAGTGCCACTACCCTGTGTCTTGATATGCTTCTTCGTTCTCAAGTAGGTGAGTCATTAGGTCCCTAATGTTCCTCCGTTGCACTCTGTCAGAGAGAAGTTGGAGGGCCCAGTGTGTGTCCTTTGTTTGTGGCCTGGGTATATAGTATTGTTGTGTCACAGCGCAATCGAATGCATAATGCTCTGCGTCACCTATGCTCCCGCATATACAGTTTCCATTCGCTTTATTGTGGAACCTTTTTAAATATGTCTGAAAAGGGTCATGTCCTGTTATGA
This sequence comes from Uloborus diversus, assembly GCF_026930045.1. Classification (NCBI taxonomy): domain Eukaryota; kingdom Metazoa; phylum Arthropoda; class Arachnida; order Araneae; family Uloboridae; genus Uloborus; species Uloborus diversus. The sequence continues at coordinate 62,742,410 of NC_072739.1, read as the reverse complement.
ACTGAATTAAGCCCTTATCTAAAATGTATCTGTTAAGATTAACTTGCGGGAAGAAAAGTTTTATTTGTTTGTCTGTGTCGTCGTACCGATCTTGCCAGGCGAGTAAGAGCTGTTTCCTTAAATCTGTTGGCTTAATTATTGTGTTAAATTTTTCTTCGAGGTTATGCTTTAAATTTACGTATGGGAATTTAGGCCTCTTTTCATAATCTTCATGAAGAAACTGTTTGTTGTTGAAGGTCTGATCGTTATCATATTGTAGTAGATTCTTGTAAGTGCAGTTTAATTTTACGTTTAAATCTAGTGGAGGGGCTCCCATTAAGATCTGTGCAGATATTGTAGGTATTGTTTTGTAGCCTCTGGCTAAGGTGGTAACCAGTTTTCTTTGGATCGTTATTATCCCGTCTGTGTTTTGTGCATTCAAGTCCTGTCCCCAGACGTTACTTCCGTGCAGTATTGATTTTAATAATACTGCGTCGTAAATTTGTTTGAGGTGTTTAGTGCTGAGACCCCATTTGGCGCCTATTAACTTTGCAACTTGTCCTAGTTTTGTTGATGTTTTTTCCTTTAAATAATTAATATGATGGGTCCAAGTCATGTTTTCATTAAGGTACACTCCTAGACATTTTGTAGCGTCTGTATATTTTAGATATCTGTCTTGAATTTTGACTAAAGGGGGGAAACTGAGTGACTTGTACTTGCGACCCTTTCCTCGAGTGGAGTTTATATCTGTTTTACTAAATTTTAATGCTACTGTTTTCCCCTCGGATAAATGCATATTATTCTCAGAAAGCCATGTTGTGAATTTGTGTATCAATTGTTCTGCTTTACTTACTAATTCAGGCCTTGTCTTGCCAGCTATAACGGCAACGAAGTCATCTGCATATGCCTGGGTTTGGACACCAATTGGCATTTGTGTGTTCAGGAATTTGCTAGCTAATGTGTTCCATAGTATTGGACTTAAACAGGAACCTTCTGGGCAGCCTTTAGTTAGGACAGTATCGATTTTAAGACTATTTAATTGATAGGTGAGCTTCCTATTTTTTACTGAGCTAATTATGAGTTTCATTAGTGTTTTGCTCACCTTGTGTTCGTTGAGTGCTTCTTTTAGTTGTCTGTATTCGATATTGTCAAAGGCTCCCTGTATGTCGAAGAAGATGGCCAGTACGTAATTTCCTTCCTTCCTTTGTGTCTGTATTTTGTTTAGTAGCTGTTGTATGGCTAGCTCTGTGGACTTGCCGGGCACAAAGCCATACTATTGTTCTGCTATGTGGCCATTTTCATGTTGGTGGTGCAAGAGCCTTTTGGTTATAAGTTTTTCTAACGTCTTGCCTAGTGTGGGTATTAAGCAGATGGGCCTGTAACTTATTAGTGTTTTCGGTTGTCTATTCCTGTCATTTGTTATTTTGTCGGGCTTTCTGAAAAGAATAAGCTCCGCGTTTTTCCATTGTGTAGGAAAGTGTTTGAATTTAAGGCATAAATTAAGTAGCCTATCTATAAAATCGGGAATTAATTTGTAAATGTCTTTAAGCCCTTTCCCATCTATTCCATCAGGCCCTGGAGCCTTATTATTATTTAGGTCCCTTATTGCATTTTTAATTTCGTAGTGGGTAAATGGGGTCTCTTCAGTTAAATTATTATATTTTATTTTCTGATTAGGTTTATGATTGGTACTATCTGGAAAAAATTTTCTTATATTTTTGATTTCCTGAACATGATCAGGATTGACCTCATTTTGGTCATTTTGAATGGGATCTTTTCCTTTTAGTTTATCGAACGTTACCTTATATGCAATTGAGAAACATTCCAATGTATTGTTGCATAGATTCTGCTAACTTTGTCTCTTCACTTTCTTTATTAGTAGTTTATATTTGTCAGTTTCCTTCTTTATGCGCGTCTTGAGCGATTGTTTCTCCCGTTGTTCTGCGGTTTTGTTTACCCTTTTAAACAGTGCTTTTATTAGGTTTTTCTGTGACTGAAGAGCTGGAGTCTACCAGTGTGTGTTCTGTTTGGGTGTTGTTTGAAGGGATTTCTTTTTAAAGGCGGTGAGGCACGCCGATATAAGGGATGTGTGAAATGCTTCTAATAGGGTGATGAAGTCCTCTTTAGTGTTGATTAAGTCAATTAAGCGACCATTTTCTATCTCTATTTCTTCCAGTTTGTATTCTAGTTTTTTATAGTTGCAATATTTTGCGTTAGGTGATCAGTTTATGGTCGCTGAACGTGTCTTCATCTGTGACTTCCCAATTTTGACAAATCAAGTTTGTGTCCTGTATGTACATAGTTATGTCGGGAGAACCTTTACTTCTCCCATTATCGAAGGTGGGAGTTTTATTATCTTTGTTTAAGAAGTCTATGTTGTGTCTAAATGTAAGTGCTATTAAATCATCTCCTCGTGTGTCACATGATGGGTGTTCCCATAAAGTGTGGTGCGCATTAAGATCCCCTGCTATTATTATGTTGCCTTTTAAATTTGTGATATCTTTTTCTATTTGTTTGTAAATTATTTCGTGTTCTATGGCAGGGGATATGTAGACTGAAAAGATGTGTATTAATTCTGTACCTAGGTTTATGGAGATGAGCACATAGTCTTCTTCTATTTTTTGTATGAAAGGATTTAAGTTGTTTGTCGGAATTACTATTGCTGCTTTTTTATTTTTAGATTGAAACTTGAGCCTCGTTTTGGGAAGCACATTTAAGTCATGAAAGGGTTCTGATATTAAGGCTATTTGTATTTTTCTGTCTTTCATCACCTTTTCGAAGTTTTGTGTTGATGTTTTTGCCCTTCTTAGATTAATTTGTCCTATTGATAATTTGCTGCTCATTAAAAAAAAAAAAAAGAAAATGATAAGATGTATCATATTCACTAAATATTACTGAGCCTGTTAGGCTTAAAATGAAATAAAGTTATAATTAAGTCTTAAGGGGATGGTATAAAAATAGAGATAATAAAGTATATTTACTAAAGCTATACGCTGTAGTAAATACAAAAATTGACTGAACTTTGAAAATTTACTGAAAGCTGTAAGCTAGATTAACCTTTACCTGTTTGGCTATGAGATGTAAGCGGGGGAAGACTCTCTCTAAGAAGGGCTTAGTCTATTTTTGTGTGTTGGTGTTTGAGCCACGTGTGAGGGGGTAACCCAACTTTATTGCCAGTTGATGGCACGCCACCCTATAGGCTTGGCAGTTTGGGTCACTGGGTCTGTGGGACGAGTATATGTTTGCTTGTTTGGACCTCACTCTAAGGTTGTGACAGTTGATACAGCCGGGTCGGTTATAGCACTCTGTGCCCCTGTATGTTCCTGAACAGTTTTGGCAGCTGGGCCTTTCTGCCGTGCAGTTGTTTTTTGTGTGTCCTATAAGTTGGCACCTGGTGCACCTCGGGACTGTAAGATGATCCGAGATTGGATGTATGTTCCTGAACAGTTTTGGCAGCTGGGCCTTTCTGCCGTGCAGTTGTTTTTTGTGTGTCCTATAAGTTGGCACCTGGTGCACCTCGGGACTGTAAGATGATCCGAGATTGGATAATATGTGCCCATGATATTAATTGTTTTTGTGTTTCCTATGAGCTCATCTCGGATTTTCATACTGTCACATGCTAATATGTATGTGCGTGTTTGTGTGGTGTCTATTGTGTGGGCTATCCATATGTCGTTTGGTTGTAGTCTATGGCTGAAGCTTAGCTCTTCAATCACTTCTGCCCCATGTATTTGCTTGTCTAAGCCCGATATTTTGAGTTGGAGTGGTCTGTTTTGTTTGGTTTTATTTTGTGTTGAGGATGGGTTATCTTCTCGTGTTTCCTCCAAATTTGGGTGGTTGGTTATTAAAGTCTTAATTTTCCCCATGGTAATATCGTCTTTAATTGTTAATGTCAATTTATTTTCCCTTTTGAGTGTCTTCTCACAAGTGAACGTTTCCCTACTTATATTTTGTTTGTCTGTCTCCTTTATTAGGATCCTTCTAATGTCCACTTGTGTGTGTGTTTCGCTCAATGTGCTTTTAAGTGTTAGTGTGCCCCCTTTTACCTGTGTTGTCTCTTGTTTTTCCCTATTAACTGCCCTGTTTGCCACTTCTGTGTATGTTGGTGTTGTTTTTATTAGTGTGTTTTCACTTTTATTTTCCCCCTTGTTTATTTCAGTATTTGTTTTTTGTTGTATTGAATCCCGTTCCCTTATAGGCTGCGAGGCTTGAACTTTGATCGGACTTTTTGCCTGAGTATTGTCTAGGCGATTCTTGACGATTACATTATCCTTCATTAGAGTATTCATACTATTCTTATAGAAATCCGACCTTTCCTCCAGTTTGGCGATTAAGGTGGCCTTGCTAGCTTCTGCTTCCAGTTTTTCGTTTGCTATTTTAAGTTGGTTTGTTTCCTCCTTATATTTTAATTTTAGTTGTAGTTTATCTATTATATCTTGTTTACCTTTTATTTTCTGGTCTAGTATTGTCTCAAAATTTTCTTCTTTTATTTCCATGTATTTTGTGTATTCTTTTAGTTTGTCTTCCAAGTCTTCTATTTTAGATTTAAGGTATTTTTTTGCTTCTATTAGTCTTACTTGTTCTAATTGTATTTCCTGGGGCAGTGTTTTCTCCAACTTTTGCAAATCTTCTGCCTTTTGTTAGAGAATTAGGTTTATTTCTTGGTCATGTTTTGTTTTAAGGTTGTGTATGTCTTCTATCAGGGTTTTAATCTTAAATGTGTATTCTATCTCTTTGTTCTCAAATTTCAAGTTTAGGTTTTCCGTTTTAACCTCCTCCCACCTTTCTTTTTCTCTTAGTATTGCTTTTAGTCTCTCAATTTCCCCTTCTTGTTTGGCTTTCTCCGTTTTCACGTCCTGGATCATTTGGAGGTATTTATTTACTTCTAGTTCTTGTCTGATCTTATACTCTTCTTTCAGCCTATCTTCCATCTTGGAGTATTCCTCTTTCATTGTGTTTATATCCTCCTCGTATTGTAATGTTTTATGGCTGAGCTCTTTCTGTAATTTTGCAAGTGTGTTTACTTGTTTTTTACTTTGTTTGTCCTTCTTGATTTTTGACATTTTTTTTCGCTGTGCTCCTGATTCCTCCACCCGATAGGACCGGGGGTAGTCGGTGCCTCAAACGGTTGACGTCAGGGATAGCAGGCGAACCCTGGTGTAAAAGCCTTACCCCTGTGCAGGGGGGCTACACAGGGGCTAGACCCCAGATTTTCCCCTCAATTCTCAGGTTTATTTATGGATGATAACATAAAAAATACCTCTACCTCTTGTGGGGAGCGTCAGAAAGAATCGCTTTCATTTGCTAAATTTTTTGTTATTAAAAGAAACGAAAACCTTACATTTACTGCTGTTTCCCCTTTTCTAATAAACAAAGCTCTTGTAAATCTAATCGACGAATTTAAATCAGTAAAAAAACACGAACAGGCGAACTTTTGGTAGAAATAAAAGATAATAAACAAGTTCAACTCATACTAGCCATTAAACAATTAGGTCCTTATCTTTGCACAGTTACAGCCCACTCTACATTAAACTTTTCTCGGGGAATAATTTCAGAGCCAGACCTTCTATTCACACCAGAGAAAGAAATTCTAGATGAAATGAAGGACCAAAACGTAAGTGGAGTGAAAAGGATCACTACCAAACGCAATGGCATAATGCAGAATACGAAACATGTCATTCTGACCTTTAGTACGCATATCCTCCCTTCACGTGGCAAAGCTGGTTATCTCTCATGCCCTGTTAGACCATATATTTCGAACCCGCTACGGGGCTTTAAGTGCCAGCGCTTTGGGCATTCCAAGCTGTCATACCGTGGCACAGAAACTTGTGCCAGATGTGCTGAGGCCGGCCACGATAGCAATGAATGCTCAAAGGAATTCAAATGTGTCAACTGCAAAGGAGGCCGCCGATCCTACTCTATAAAATGCCCAAAATGGCTCTCTGAAAAAGAAATACAAGTAATCAAAACTACTCAGAATATTTCATACCCAGACGCAAGAAAAATAGTTGACTCGCACACCTTCAGCTGGACTTCCGTATGCTGCAGCAGTAAGAAAAGTTTTCAACTCTACCAGTACACAAACAGACCCTCCAATTAACACAATAACCAGCTCTAAATCAACTAATTCCCCTAAATCAAAAAATAAACAAACTCACTACTCCAAACCCACCACCAAAAAATTCTAACGAAATTAAAGTACAAACTACGCAATATCCGAGCACAAATTACTCAGTTACATTAATTTCCAACAAACCAACTGAGAAAAAGCAAATGAGAACAGTGGAAAAAAAGAAAATTATCCAAACGCGCGCGAAAATTGGGGTAGCCTCTAAACAGAGGCCCCCAAAATTTCATAATTTTAAAAAAGAGCGACTTTTTACTTTCTAGCAAGAAAGTAAAATTAACCAAGTCCCAAATTGAAAAACTTAAACAACCCCCTCCCCAAGAGGAGGACGACGATGTCGATTTTGAAGATCTTCCGCCATCCGACGATGAAGGGTGGACGGACCATCTTCCTTCTTGAGCTGCTTTTTCTTCTTCTGGCCGTTTCTCTTTCCTTTCTCTCCATGGAACTGAGCATTCTTTCTTGGAATTGTCAGAGTTACCCGCATAACGTCACGGACATCAAGGATCTTGTCGAATATCAACAACCGGCCATATTCTGTCTGCAAGAAACCTTTCTGTCCCCTATTGATAGACCGAGGTTAAAAGGTTTTGACATATACCGCAAGGACTGCTTGTCAGGTGACCGTCGTTGTGGAGGAGTGGCATTGCTAATATGTAATGATTATGCATCTAGCCAGCTCGATATCACTCGCTATTCATAGTTTGTTCTGTATATAGCCCACCTTCCTATGACTTGAAGCTTGGAGTTGCAGACACTGGTTGCTCAACTTCCTCCCCCATACGTCATCTTGGGGGATTTCAATGGCCATAATCCTCTCTGGGGGAGTCCAGACTCCAACAGCAGAAGGTTAATAATTAAAAATTTTATTGAAGACAATGATCTATATGTCCTTAATAAGGTGAAAACACTTATTTTCATCTTTCTACCCAGACTTACCATGCCATCGATCTCGTAATATGCTCACCTTCTTTTCTGCCAAGCTGTTATTTCCATGTGGAGGGTGATTTCTACACCAGTGGCCACTTTCCAATCAGGATAACCTCTACTGGACGCTGCGGCCATCAGCAGCATCAGCAAGCTCGACTTCGCATTGATCGAGCTGATTGGGCAGCATTTAACCAATTAGCAGAAATAACATCAGAAGACGTGACTAATATAGATATTAATGTAGCGGTAAAGCGAGTAAGCGACATTATCTTAAACGCAGCTGACGCTGCTATACCAAAAACCACTAAAGGCAGGATCAAGTATCCTAAGCCTTGGTGGAACCTTGATTGTCAGGAGGCTCAAAGGAAACAAAAAAAGGCATGGAACACGTTTCGTCGTTATCCAACCACACAAAATCTCGTGGCACTTAAACGAGCTCGTGCTGCAGCTCGAAGGATTCGACGGAAGAGCCAGAGGGACTCGTGGCAGGTCTATGTCAGCACAATCACGACGTCCACCCCAACCAAGACTGTATGGGGTAAAATAAAAAAAATCGCTGGAAACTACAATACATCTTGTGCACCCATTCTGGAGAATAATGGTCGTACTTTATCCGATCACAAAGAGGTGGCTCACTGCATGTGGACTTATTTGGCAGAAGTCTCCAGTGCAAATAATTATTGCTCAAAATTTTTAACCATCAAATCACGCAAAGAACAAAAAGTTCTAGATTTTAATTCAAACATTTGTAATCAATATAACACAAAATTCACTCTTTAAGAATTAAATACTGCCTTACATCACCAGGTCTAGATGAAATTCATAATAGTATGTTAAAAAATCTAAGCAGGTCTTCATTAGAAAATATTCTGCAGCTTTTTAATAGAATTTATTCTGAACACCAATTCCCAAAATCCTGGAGTCAAGCAATACTTATCCCTATCCGTAAACCAAATAAACAATCTGATAAACCTGAGAGCTATAGACCTATAGCTCTCACTAGTTGCCTATGTAAACTCATGGAACGGATGGTAAACGCCAGACTGATGCACATTTTGGAGTCACACCATCTCATATCCTCATCTCAAAGTGGATTTAGGCGTGGCAGATGCACAATAGACAGTCTAATGCTTCTCGAAACATTAGTAAGAGTAGCATTTCTTAAATGAAAACATCTTGTGAGCGTATTTTTCGATATTGGAAAAAGCATTGAAACTAAATATCCTGAAAGTCTTTTTATCAGCACCCCAAGATGTGTTTGCTGAGTCTCTGTTGAGAATTTACAGGGCTCTTATACGCTCAAAAGTTGATTATGGGTGTCAAATTTATGGCTCTGCAGTGAAGAGGTATTTGAAAGCCCTCGATCCAATACATAATCAGGCACTGCGTATTTGCACAGGAGCCTTCCGAACCTCACCTATCAACAGTCTTCATATCCTTGCACACGAACAATCTCTAAACAATAGACGCCTCAAACTTTCTTTAAATTTTTACTTCAAAACATAACCTTGCACCAATCACCCACTACCTCTCCATATTTTTAATCCATCTAACGTTGCTTTATTTCTACACCGGCCTTCGATGACCCCAACATTTGTGATCCGAATGCGTCGGGTACTCTCAGCCCAGCAGTTAACAGATTTCAAAACCGTTAACACAATAACTCTAATTGAACCATGGTGCGATGTCATATCTTCTATAATCAATGATTTTTGAAAATTCCCAAAACAAACTACTGCTGATACAGTTCATCAACAAGTCTTTCATGAGATCAAAAGCAAGTATTCTGATTATAAACACATTTTTACTGACGGATCAAAAGCAAACGATCACGTCGGCTTTTCCACTATAATTAATGATCAAGTTACGGCAGAAAAATTAAAGACATCTTGCTCGGTATTTACTGCAGAAATAAAAGCTATATTTTCATCTCTACAATCAATAGCCCAATCTGTTCATAGAAAGTGGGTGATATTCACTGACTCCAAGAGTTCAGTGGAAGCCATGACTCACTGCAATAATAATAGCCATCCTATAGTCATCCAGTCATATCTTTTATACAAAAACCTTATGCAAAATAATTTTCAAGTTATATTTTGTTGGATCCCTGGTCATGTGGGCATTGCTGGCAGTGAGGCAGCCGATTTAGCTGCCAGAGCTGCAAGTATCCTGGTCGATAATAGTGTCCCTTTCGATGATATACAGAACGCCATCCTTGTAAGCCTCAACACGTATTGGCAGGGGACGTGGATCTCAGAAATCCAAAATAAATTGCATTTAATCCAGCCCTCCACTAGAGGTTTCGGATCATTAAATATCACCAGGAGAGAACAAGTCTTATTAGCTCGACTTCGCATTGGACATACCAGATTCACCCATAAGTACCTCTTATGTCGTAAACCAGTTCCAACATGCATTACATGTCATGTAAATCAGACAGTGTTGCACATTTTAAGTAACTGCCCAAATTTAAACCAAGTTCGTTTTAAATATTTTAATTATTTTAATAAATCTTTGAAGGAGTTGCTGGGGGAGCCACCCCATCGCAATTTGTACTCCTTCCTCCAGGAGATTGGATTCTCCTTTTTAATTTAGTGTTTGTCATGTCATTATGTGATTTCGTCCTTTCCTTATTTTTCAAGATATTGTTTCGTCCATTTTGTCTTTATCTTCAAATTTTTTATATGTTTTTAAGGCATATGTTTTTATCGGCTGCACTTTTTTATTACTAGTACTTGAAGTTTTATGCTTTCTTCTTCAGAATATGCTTTTATTTACTTTACTCTTGAATGAAAAATAAATAGCATATAATACAAAATCGTTTGGCGCAGTACAGCCCTCAAGGGCTCTTGCGCCATAAAAATCAAATCAAATCAACCAACCAACTTATTAGTTCCAAATAATGTACTTCAGTGATTACATACATATACTCATTCGGATATTTTTTCTTATGACTAGGATGTTTATCTTTTCTTAATTACTTTACTGTTTCATGACATGACCAATAAAATAGGATATTTAAAAATTGTTCCATTTTATCCGATTACAGAAATTAAACTATAAATAAAAACAGAAACTTGTTAATGAGAAAAACATTTTATTCACAAATAAAAACTAATACATCAAGTAACAAAACACTAAGCTCAACAGAATCCAGATTCTATAACATAATTCTTGCAAAACAATTACAAATTACACTCTTATCACTTGAAGTGGCTAGAGAAAATCAATTTGTCTTTAAAGAATAAGAAAACCAACCAAATTAACACTTTTCAACATTTCAAGTTATTCAACATTATAATTACATGATTTGGACTACTTTCAGCTTAGCAACAATATTAATGTAAGATAAATAAATACCTTTGTGCTGAGCAGTAAAGTAAGAAAAAACAACGTCAAAAAGCACGAATTGCCGATTACAGCAGACACGTGTTTCGGCGTTACAGGGAACACCTTTTTCTATGCAAAAAGTAATGAGCTTATGGATGAAAACACTTATGCGAAGTTTATTTTCTGCTTCATAAAGTTGACGGATAGATACATGATTTTGTTCACCAGATAAGCTTCTGTTATTGGCCAAAACGTGATTCTAGCTTATCGGTCTGAATTTTTCCTAACAACCTATATGACATATTTAGATGATTAAAGCAACTTGATGATTAAAGCAGTTCTGTTAAACTTAAGAAAGCCTGTGTTGTGTGACGTAAAGCTGAATGTGTTTCTCTACTGAGTCTCCCATTATGAGCATTCATTCCTTCCCAAGTGTCTAACCAACTTACAATTTTTTCCAAAAATTTTATTTAACATCATCAGGGGAGTTAGTAATTGGTTCACACATGGGGTTTCCTTTAAATTTACCTTTTAAAGAAGATTTGACATTAACAATGTCCCACCAATTGCAAAATATGTTAATAAAGTTTGCAGTTTCTTGGTAATGTGGTAGATTATATTTTTCCCCCAACTGTAATATTCCATGAACCAGATTTCTGTTAAATATCTTTAAAGCAAGACCAACATTCTGCCTTTCTAAATTTGTCGGCCAAAGACCCTTTCGCGTGAGACCATAACCAAACTTCAGTAACTGTGTGGACTCTATTTCATACATCTTCTTCAACACATCAAGTGAAGCTGTTTGAAATTTACCTCCACCTTCAAATAGAGAATAACACATAAAATTACCATTCTTTTGGTTAAACAAATTGTTTCGGATGGATTTCATTAAATGAACTGTATCAATAACAAAGTGAAGAATTTGAAGTCGTTAGCTGGGTGTGAATACATAACATGAAATTTTGGAGGATCACTGAAAGAAGACATAGCTTTACGATTGACTGAATTGTTGTCTGTAACAACACCTAACACATCAAAGCCAATGTTTTCCAGTCCCAAAACTATCTTTTTTTATTAAACTAAACAAATGGGATGCAACAATATGCCTTACTGTAAAAATGATTACAACATCTTTCATCAAAGGAGAAATACTGCTCCCCATAAACACATGAGCACTAGTGGCTAATTCTGAGTAGGTTAAGTAAAACTGAGTAGGTTAAGTTTTAAAGACGAATTTTGCGTATAGTTAAATTAGTGTTTAATTCAGGATTCGGTGGGTTGTCAGTTACGTTATGTAGTTGTTTATAGGAGGCCCCGACTTCAAAAGGTTTTTAAAAATTAAGAGATCGTATATAATTAGTTAGGTATTTAAAAAAATTCATCGTATAGTAATTTAAATCAGTGTTTATTTTATAATTCCATGTTTAGTTTAGTTGATTTTTGTACTGGAATTGTAAAATAAATTTCATTTCTATGTTTGGGTAGGAAATAGAATGTAAGTGTAATCAGTTATTTTTTGCTTTTTAGTTTCTGGGTATTTTTTGAAGGCGGTTTTTTTTATTTAAAAGTAATTTATAGACCGCTCTGTACAATGTTTTTTTTTTTTCGGCTGGAAGTTTTTTTCTTTCACACTTGAAAGAAAAAAGAGAACTTCCATTACTTAAGTTTTAAACTAGAAAAACTTTGTTAATAACAATTTTGTTTCAATTGAAAGCATTTGATACAAATATTGTATATTCCATCAATGTGCAGATTCTGCAAGCACAACTCCAGATAAAATATTTTTCGATGAACTGAGAAATAGATTGACACACAAACGCGGTGCATTGGTATGAACTCAAATGAAAATCCCCGCAGACGTAGGTTCTCTCTTTTTTTTCCAATCTAAATCATTTCACATGCGAATTATCTTAACATATTTTAATTAATGTATCAATAATAGTTAAAAAAATGATTAGCATTAGAATTAAACTATTTTAGACTATATAACGACATTCAACTTAAAATATAGTGAGACTTCAAGGGACCGAAATTATTGTTTATAGTGTTACGAGGATTCCGTTGTAATGGAATTCTAGCAATGTAATGGAAACTGAAATGGGAGTGAAAATATACTTTGTTAAGACAAATATTTTTTTTCTACTCGTATTCGTTGCAGCGCAATTTCACTGCATGGACAAAATCAGTGATAATCAAACTAAATTTCAAAATATAAGTGGATCTAAAAATGAATAAAAAAAAAAAAAACAATTTATTTGCACTCTGAAATATTATATTTTTCACTAGATAAATCATTACACTTAATTCCAAATCAACATGCAAACATTCAAAAAAAAAAAAAAAATAAATAAATAAATAAAATAAAATAAAAATCTTAACATTTAAGATATTCTCAAAATGAAGAATAATAAAATTATCATATCAAGAGCATAAACATATTGAAATGCTAAATGAATGAATTATTAACGTTTTAATGCACACAATTTGCAAATGACTGCAAACACGTGTTTCGGGGTTACAAGGAACCCCTTTTTCAATACAAAGTGTGCTTTTGGATGAAAAGTCATCCGAGGAAACGGTGCTTTAAGTGCCAGCGCTTTGGGCATTCCAGACTGTCATGCCGTGGTGCAGAAACTTGTGCCAGGTGCGCTGAGCCCGGCCACGACAGCAATGAATGCAAAAAGGAATACAAATGTGTCAACTGCAAAGGAGATCACCCGTCCTACTCTAGAAAATGTCCAAACTGGCTCTCCGAAAAGGAAATACAAGTAATCAAAACCACTCAGAACATATCATATCCAGATGCCAGAAAAATTGTTCAGTCTCGTACGCCTTCAGCCGGACTTTCATATGCTGCAGCAGTAAGAAAAGTATTCAATTCTACCAGCACACAAACAGATCCTCAAATTATTAATACAATAACCAGCACTAAATCAACTAACTCCCCTAAATCAAAAAATAAACAACTCAATACCCCTAAACCTCCACAAAAAAATAGTAACGAAACTAAAATATTAAGTACACAAATCCCGAGTACAAGTTACCCATCTACAATAATTTCAAAAAACCAACTGATCAAAAACAAAACAAAACTGTGGAAAAAAAGAAAATTATTCAAACGCGCGCAAAAATTGGGGTAGTCTCTAAACAGAGACCCCCAAAATTTTATACTTTTAAAAAAGAGGATTTTTTACTTTCTAGCAAGAAAGTAAAATTAACTAAGTCCCAAATTGAAAAACTTCAACAACCTCCTCCCCAAGAGGAGGACGAGGATGTCGAATTCGAAGATCTTCCGCCATCCGACGATGAGGGATGGACGGACCATCCTCCTTCATGAACTGCTCCCTCTTCTTCCGGCCGTTTCTCCTTCCTCTTTTCTCAATGGCCCTGAGCATTCTTTCTTGGAATTGTCAGAGTTACTCGCATAATGTCATGGACATCAAGGATCTTGTCGAATATTACCAACCGGCCATATTTTGTCTGCAAGAAACATTTCTGTCCCCTGCTGATAGACCGAGGTTGAAAGGTTTTGACATGTACCGCAAGGACTGCTTGTCAGGAGACCGTCGTTGTGGAGGAGTGGCATTGCTAATCAACAATGATTATGCATCTAGCCAGCTCAATATCAACACATCCCTGCAAGCAGTAGCTGCGCGCGTTCACCTTCACTCGCTGTTCACAGTTTGTTCTGTATATATCCCACCTTCCTATGACTTAAGAAGCGTGGAGTTGCAGACACTGGTTGATCAACTTCCTCCCCCATTTGTCATCTTGGGGGATTTCAATGGCCATAATCCTCTCTGGGGGAGTCCAGACTTCAACAGTAGAGGTTTAACAATAGAACATTTTATTGAAGACAATGATCTTTGCATCCTTAATAACGGTGAAAACACTTATTTTCATCTTTCTACCCAATCTTACCATGCCATCGATCTCGTAATATGCTCACCTTCTTTTCTGCCACGTTGGGATTTTCAGGTGGAGGGTGGACTCTACTCCAGTGGCCACTTTCCGATCAGGATAACCTCTACTGGACGCTGCGGCCTCCAGCAGCATCAGCAAGCTCGACTTCGCATTGATCGAGCTGATTGGGCAGCATTTACCCAGTTGGCAGAAATTAAATCAGAAGACGTGACTGATATTGATATCGATATAGCGGTAAAGCGAGTAACCGACATCATCTTAAACGCAGCTAACGCTGCTATACCAAAAACCACTAAAGGCAGAATCAAGTATCCTAAGCCTTGGTGGAACCTTGATTGTCAGGAGGCTCATAAGAAACAAAAAAAGGCATGGAACACGTTTCGTCGTTATCCAACCACACAAAATCTCGTGGCACTTAAACGAGCTCGTGCTGAAGCTCGAAGGATTCGACGGAAGAGCCAGCGGGACTCGTGGCAGACCTATGTCAGCACAATTACGACGTCCACCCCATCAAAGACCATATGGGGTAAAATAAAAAAAAATCGTTGGCAACTACAATACATCTTGTGCACCCATTCTGGAGAATAATGGTCGTATTTTATCCGATTACAAAGAGGTGGCTGACTGCATGGGGACTTATTTGACAGAAGTCTCCAGTGCAAATAACTATTGCTCAAAATTTTTAACCATCAAATCACGCAAAGAACAAAAAGTTCTAGATTTTAATTCAAACATTTTTAACCAATACAACACAAAATTCACCCTTCATGAACTAAATACTGCCTTACAAAAATCAAAAAACACATCACCAGGTCCAGATCAAATTCAAAATAGCATGTTAATAAATTTAAGCAGCTCTTCATTAGAAAATATTCTGCAGCTTTTTAACAGAATTTATTCTGAACATAGATTTCCAAAATCCTGGAGTCAAGCAATAGTTATCCCTATCCTTAAACCAAATAAACAATCTGATAAACCTGAGAGCTATAGACCTATAGCTCTCACTAGTTGCCTATGTAAAGTCATGGAACGGATGGTAAACGCCAACTGATGCACATTCTGGAGTCACACCATCTCATATCCTCATATCAAAGTGGGTTTACTCGTGGCAGATGCACAATAGACAATCGAATGCTTCTCGAAACATCAGTAAGAGAAGCATTTCTTAAACGAAAACATCTTGTGAGCGTATTTTTCGATATTGAAAAAGCATACGACCGTACCTGGAGGTATGGGATCCTCAAAACCCTTCATGAGTATGGGTTGCGAGGTAATTTACCCATCTTTCTCTCCAATTTTCTGAAACATCGTTCTTTTCGTGTACGCGTCAAGTCTGTTCTGTCGGATACCTTCATTCAAGAAGGAGTACCCCAGGGGAGTGTACTAAGCGTAACTCTTTTCGTTATAGCAATCAATAGCTTAATTGACCAATTGCCCCCCGCCGTAAAAGGTACCATGTTCGTGGATGATTTTCAAATTTCTTTCTCATCAACGAGCATGAGTATCATTGAAAGACAACATCAAATTGCAATCAATAAAGTAACCCAATGGGCCGAAGAAAAGGGTTCACTTTCTCTGCTCAAAAAACCACTGTTTTGTATCCACTTCTGCCGTAAAAGAGGGCTTCACCCTGATCCGAATCTTCTCCTCAATAATCAACCAATAGCTGTAAAAGATCAAGGAAAATTCCTTGGTCTCACCCTTGATAATAAACTAAAATTTATACCGCATATACAAGAGTTAAAAAAGAAATGTTCATTAAAATTAAATATCCTTAAAGTCTTAGCGAATACTTCTTGGGGTGCTGATACAGAGTCTCTGTTAAGAATATACAGGGCTCTGATACGCTCAAAACTTGATTATGGATGTCAAATTTATGGCTCCGCTGCAAAAACCTATCTGAAAAGTCTGGATCCAATACATAATCAGGCACTGCGCATCTGCACAGGAGCGTTTCGAACTTCGCCTATCAACAGTCTTCATATTCTTGCACACGAACAATCTCTAAACAATAGACGCCTCAAACTTTCTTTAAATTTTTACTTCAAAACAAAACCCTGCACCAATCACCCACTACATCTCCACATTTTTAATCCATCAAATGTTGCTTTATTTCTACACCGGCCTTCGATGACCCCAACATTTGGGATCCGAATGCGTCGGGTACTCTCAGACCTGCAGCTATCGGATTTCAAAACCGTTAACACAATAAAACTAATTGAACCATGGTGCGAAGTCATACCTTCTATAATCAATGATTTCTCCAAATTCCCAAAACACACTACCGCTAATACAGTTTATCAACAAGTCTTTCACGAGATCAAAAGCAAGTATTCTGGTTATAAACACATTTTCACTGACGGATCAAAAGCAAACGATCACATCGGCTTTTCCTTAATAATTAATGATCAAGTTACGGCAGAAAAATTAAACACATCTTGCTCTGTATTTACTGCAGAAATAAAAGCCATATTTTCATCTCTAGAATCAATAGCCCAATCTGTTCATAGAAAGTGGGTGATATTCACTGACTCAAAGAGTTCAGTGGAAGCCATCACTCATTGCAATAATAACAGCCATCCTATAGTCATCCAGTCATATCTTTTATACAAAAACCTTATGCAAAATAATTTTCGTGTTCTTTTTTGTTGGATCCCTGGTCATGTAGGCATTGCAGGTAATGAGGCAGCCGACTCAGCTGCCAAAGCTGCAAGTATCCTGGTCGATAATAGTGTCCCTTTCGATGACATCAAAAACGCCGTCGTTGTAAGCCTCAACACGTATTGGCAGGGGACGTGGAATTCAGAAATCCAAAATAAATTGCATTCGATCCAGCCCTCCACTAGAGGTTTTAAATCATTAAATATCACCAGGAGAGAACAAGTCTTATTAGCTCGACTTCGCATTGGACATACCAGATTTACCCATAAATATCTCTTATGTCATGAACCAGTTCCAACATGCAGTACATGTGATGTAAATCAGACAGTGTTGCACATTTTATGCAACTGCCCAAATTTTAATCTAATTCGTTATAAATATTTTAATAATTTTAACCCATCTTTGAAGGAGTTGCTGGGGGAGCCGCCCCGTCGCAATTTGTACTCCTTCCTCCAGGAGATTGGATTCTCCTTTTTAATTTAGTGTTTGTCCCGACATTATGTGATTTCGTCCTTCCTTTGTTTTTCAAGATATTTTTTCGTCCATTTTGTCTTTATCTTCAAATCGTTTAAATGTTTTTAGCGGCTGCACTTTTTAACACTAGCACTTGAAGTTTTATGCTTTCTTCTTCAAAATATGCTTTTATTTACCTTATTCTTTAATGAAAAATAAATAGCATATAATAAAATATCGTTTGGCGCAGTATAGCCCTCAAGGGCTCTTGCGCCATAAAAATCAAACCAACCAACCAACCAATCATCCGAGGAAAAAGACTCTGATGACTTTTCATCCAAAAGCTCACACTTCTGTGCATTGAAAACGGGGTTCCTTTGACCCCAAAATACAATGTTTGTAGTTATTTGGAAACTTTGTGCAATAAAATTATGGTAATTCATTTATTAAAATTTCAAGCACAAAGGTATTTATTCGTTATATTGAAATGCTACTCCTTTAATTTAAAGTAAAAACATTTTTATAATTTGATTAATTTGTTCTAAAAATTGATTAACCCACAAACTACAATTAAAAATTTATCAAATAACTACAGCAAGTGATTGTCAACACAAGTATGCTTTGATAGGACTGCAAAAATTCTTAGCCTATTAATCACTCTTTCCACATGAATGCGGACTACTGCAATTTGTTGTGTTAATTGCACTTCTTCGGCAGACATGGCTTCATTTTGGGAGACAGATGGGGGACGTATGAGATTACATTGCTTTTGTTGCAATAAGTGGGAAATATTTTTAAAGCCACGATCTGCCATTACATCTAACTGTGGAAACAACATTTGTAAATATCCACTGTCTTCCACAATAACTGCATCTGTGGTACGTCCACCATAACCCTGGGAAATAAAGTTCACAGTTCCGTCATGAGTGCACGATACCAATAATTTAACGTGTTAGATTTATAGCATTTCTGACTAAGTCAAACTTTGGTTGACTGCATTGCTTGGTTTTTCTACTGGAATATCGAAAACAGTCAATAATGCTTTCGACATTAAAAAAATTTCTTCGAAATGCTATATGCAAGCTCAGTTTCAGGCTTTCGGTATCAGAAGGCCAAATTAGCAGGGGTCCTACAGAATTTTATAATTTTATGTAGAGTTTCTTGGAAAACTCGAGCAACATTATTGAGAGACATGCCAAATAACATTGCAAGATTTTCGTAAGTTTCATTCATCCTGATTTTTTTTCAGGGTGATCATTATGTTCAGTTCTGATGACTTTGAATGCTTCGACAAAAACTCGATTGAAAACTTTCCCATTCAGAATACCTTAACACATGAAAGAATTTTCTCTTATGACTTTCCTCATGCATGAACGCAAAAGCAATTTTTCTTCTCTGTCAACTTCTTCCGGTTCATAATCAGAACCAGCCGATTCATTGCATGAGAAGTTGCTACTTTCATTGCAAACGTCACTATCTGTGGCATTAATTCTGCATTGCTCTTCATTAATTGAATGCTCCTGCACTTCTAACATTGTCTGGCAAGCTTTATCCTAAACATTTGGACAGGCTGTGCAGCCGAAATCAACACGGATGATGTTGGGGCAAGTTGATTTACAACAATAAGTAGGTTTGGCTTGAAAACCTTTGACACCATGTATTTCAAGATCTTCCGCTGGGCAATTGTTGTCATCAGCAGGAACATCAGAATTACATCCATCGTCACTGGTACTTGAATCATTTGATGACACACGTGGACAATTTTTTAACATATCTGCAACAGCTTCTTTTCACTGCCTTCTCTTAGCTGCTCGTAGGATGGATTGTACTGGAAGCTGATACTTCTGGCAAGTAAATACGTGAGGCAGAGCTCCTTTTTCAACTGTAATTTAGCGCCTTGCAGTTGATGTTGAAAGAAATTCTCAGTATCATTCTCAAGCTGAAATAAATAAAAAAGTAATCAGAAAACTATCAAAAGATAGGATATACTTTTATCACAAGTTTGGGCCTAAACTAGGCATACTTAAAATTCAACTCAAAATTTATCTTTAAAACCCAAATGCTACCATGCCATGACTATAATACAATTGTACCCCCCTACAAGACATCATAATAATATTTTTGAAACTTGTTTAGTTAATATATCCTTAGATCTTTTACTTCTGTGTATTAGTTATATCAAAATACATTCTCCACCTCAAAAAAAAAATTTTTTTTTGGCACCAAACAGCTTCTGAACAATGATGAGGCCAGATTTGCTAATTACCCAATGGTTCCAATCAGTGCCAGATTTTCAATTTTTTGTGCCAAAGCAAAAATTTGAAAAAAAAAAGGCGCCCTTAACAATCTTTCTCTAAGTTTTTGTTCTGAGTTTCAATGAAAAAAAGAAATAGAGTAAATTTTTCGCCCCGAGAAGTTGCTGCATTCGGTCAAGGCCCTGGCTTGTTCAAACTAAATTCGTCACTGGTTGCTACATTTAATAACAGGCATTTATAAATAGAATGTTCTTTTTTTTTTTTTTTTTTTTGTAGTGCTAAATAAAACTTACTTTCTGGATTACTTGAAGGGCTGCCGAGCGCCAAGGAGGGCGGTCCCCTCCATCCCTAAAACTAGCCAAATTTATACTAGGATTCCGAAAGAGGCACCTAGTTTCCGACTAGGCTGACATGTCCTCCCGTCGGCCCTGATTACTTGATGCATAAAATAATTGTAGAATGTTGAATATTCATTCAGAGGGGCATAGTTTTGTTTAAAAAAAGTGATTTGTAGGAGTGGGTACAGGGAACTATTATTTTGTTTTCAAACAGGGTGATATTATTTTGTGAATTTTAATCAAATTGACAAAAAATGAATACAACATATATAATTTCTGCGCAAGGCAAGGCATAAAAAGGTATAAAAAAAAAAAGAGGTCCTTGCTCTGGGGTAACTAAACATATGATTTATTTCATTCAAAAATTTAAATTATCATTGAACCTTTGTACTTGAAAAGTAAAAGAAATAAAAGCAACAAAATAGGCAAAAATTTGCAAGAAACTGAAGAAACAGATTTTGCAAAAGAAGTGAGCACATGAATAAGCTCACTTCTTTCACATTGAAAAAGGGCTTCCTTGTCATCCTGAAACAAGTGTAGAAGCGTCTAGTAAATTTGTGTCTATTTATAGATATTGTAACGGATCCGGTGCGACTTCCAACTTTCTTGAAAGGACGACACAGTTCTTGATTAAAAACACAGGAAATTTATTTACACTATGTACAGGAAAGATCGTCAACAACTGCTAAATTAATCATCAGCAATTAAGCAAATATCACTCAACACCGTAAACTCAACGGTTGCACACATATTTACTTCCAAATACGCAAAAATACAGCTTAAAAGGCTTCACAAAACAGAGCAATAAATGCTCTCCAGCGTTCCGCTGCAACGATTCACAAGCAAAAACTAACTCGAAACTGAACTTTTTATCATGCGTAACGGCTTTTATACACACCGAAAAGAGAGCTCTCAAATATTCCACAAGATTCCAAATGCTTCTCAAAAATCGTAGACCGTTATTTTTTTTCTTTCATTCACAAACCTTATCAATGAAAAAATAGGGGACCGTATACTTCAGCCGAATGTATGGGGGCTGTATATTCATTACAGGAAACTATTTACAGAATTTGTAACAATATATTTTTAGTTATTAGTTTCATTCAATTAAAAGTACAAGAAAAAAAGATTTTTATTTTAATTTCAAGAGAGTTCTACGCCCAGAACCTTTTTATTTAACGTTAGCCTCTCCCTGCCCAAAGTTTTAACAAAACTTCATCACAAAAGCAAAAATTTTTTTTTTTTTTCAAAACGTGAATATTTTCATAAGCCTGGCTTTGAAACATAACTGTTTCAATTCACTTACCCACAAGAACCGAATTTGCACAGGGGCAGATACAAAAATAAATTTTTGAGGGGGCCCGGAAATTGAATCGCAAACAAAATACCATGTGATTTCTTTAATTTTGCATTTCTTATAAGCTGAAAAATAAATCTATTGTTTCCCAAATAGCTTCCTGGATCAAAATGACTCTTTCAGGCAAGTCTACGTTCGTTACGAAATGTTTTCTGAACAGTTTTAGGTACACTTGGGATTTTTTTTGAGGGGCGGGGGCGTTCCCACAGTTTTCATCTTCGAATCTGCTTTTGCAATTCTCTCCTCGCTTTTCCTGGCGCCTTTCTGGAAGTTCAAGTTTTAAAAATCGGAAGAATTTTGCTGTATTCCGTTCTGAAATTTTTTTAGGTATACCTGGGATTTTGGGGGGGGGGAGGACGTTCCCCCAGTTCCCCTCCCATGGATCCGCGCCTGCCTCCTTAGGGGGCGCAGAGACGTTTCTTTTATAAAGGAAAATGACCACTAGCGGGACCACCGGCACCGTGACAAACAGTGCGTCCTCTTTTAACTCAGCTGGGCCCTGCACACGGTTGCTCGGTGACGTCACGCTAGGGGCTCCCAACGTGTGGGTCGAGACCCCAACGCATTTCTTCTGGGGTTCCGTCACTATCCCTACATTTAAAAATACATCACTGCACAGTTTAAAAATTAAAATACATAGGGGAGAAAATAGCATCGTTTTAGAGTAGTATCAATACTTGAGCGAATTGGCGAATCCAGGAGAAGGACTAGAGGGTTGCAGCACCCCATCCCCCTTATACCAGACTTCCTGATCCGTCAACGTTTTCTAAGATTATCTTTCATTTTTGTTAAATTTAATTGAAAGAGTCCCGAATTCACCTCCCTCTACCATCATCAAAAAACTAAAATGGTCTGAAATTTCGTTTTTTGGAACTTCAATTTCGAATAATTTCTGAAAGATTCTCTAAACCCCACCCCTT
Organism: Uloborus diversus; assembly: GCF_026930045.1. NCBI lineage: Eukaryota > Metazoa > Arthropoda > Arachnida > Araneae > Uloboridae > Uloborus > Uloborus diversus. The sequence goes on along the minus strand of NC_072739.1, from coordinate 62,720,136 downwards.
TTGCTGAAAGATGTCTTGTAATGGAGTTTTAAAAACTTTATTTTGGGAAAATTCCGGGAAGAGTCCTGAACCCCGTCCCGTCTCCTAACGTCATCCAAAATAGCCAAGGAAATGGGTTTTTAGTATTTTTCAGGGGAGTGCCTACTTGTCCTCTTCACATAATTAAAGATCGTATGAAATTTCGTTTTTAGGGCTTAAATTTCAAAATGAAATTCCAGTTGAATGTTCTCCGAACATTTCCCCTTGTCATCAAAGAAAATCTACTATTCCGTTTTAGGGACTTAAATTTAAAAAAAAAAAATCCTTGTTGGTACCCCCAACCCTCTCTCCCTCCACATCATAACAAATCGTCTAAAATTTCGTTTTTGGATTTTGTATTCCAAACCAATTCGAATCCAAAATTTGTCCTTAACGTTTACAAAGAGGACTTAAAATTCCGTTTTTAGGACTTTAAATTCAAAATTTTTCCGGGGAAAGGTTGCCCGAACCTCTTTTGTTCCCAAAACTTCAACAAAGATGGTCTGAAACTGAGCATTTTTACGATATTTCATTTCCATTTTTCAAAAATTTAGAGAACATCCCCGATCCCCCCCCCCCCACCTTCCCTCTCATTAAAAATCAAGCTCAAGAAAATTTTCGCAATGTATTTTGTGGTTTGTCTTTAATTTAATTTTATTTTTTGAACCTAACCTCCCCCCCCCGCCCTATGTGTCTTGTTGTCTAACCATTTTACATGTATTTGCAGATTTTCGTTTTTGAAATTTTCTCAAAAGGAAAAATGTAAACAAAAGGAATGTATTTCACTGTAACTTTTTCTTGGTACTCACCCTCAGCAACAAATGCTTTAATAACTAAAATGGAAAGAGATTGAACTGTCTCTACCCTCCCCCCACCCCACCTCTGAAAGAAGACCTCTTCACTGGTTCTGTCACGGGACAGAAAGAGGCCGAAGGAGAGGAAACTTCCCGATGAAAATCGTTTTCATTTATGTCTTTTAAAATACTAAAACTCTTATTCTGAGAACAGTAGTTTACCAAACATATTGACACAGATAGGAGGAGAAAACAAAAGTCTATATCCTAAGTTAACGCTCTTTCTCTCTCTCCCCCCCCCCCCCCCCCCAAAGAAACACACTTTTCGACGAACAGTTATGGTACCAACACTAGATTTCAAGAAAGAAAAATAAGTTGCGTCCATATTAACAAATATCAAGTTTTCTCCTATTTTTCTAATGAACACATACAACAATTTTCATTTCTTAAATAGTATATTATTGATTACATTCGTTAGCGTTTTTCTTTTTCTTAGTGTATGGTATGGTTATTTAAATTTATTATTAATGTTAACATATTTTCAGTCCAAACAACATGATAAAATTACCTTTAGCATAATATGAGAATGTTCTATTTTTGGTTAGTATATATTTAAATTCAGCAAACATATAAGAAAAAAGTAGAGAATAACAAGGTTATATATAGTCACCAAAAATTTCAACACATTGTATCATATGCACATGATTTTGAAATAATCTGATTGGATTCAAAAAAAAAAAAAAAAAAAGAAAAAGAAAGAAAGAAAATCTCAACTATCAGTATTAAAACGAATTTAACACAAGCGAAAAATTTAAATTTTAACTATTACAGACTTATATTTAAAGAGGAACAACCTACACCTTAAATATCTTCGTTAAATTTTCCCACTCACTATTTGTAGAGGAGATTGAAAAATTTTTGATATGAAACATTGAATATGAAATGTGGTCTGCATAAAAATGAAAATATACTTTGGAATTATATAAATCATAAGTCATTGAAAGAAAAAGTAATCAAATGAATAATTGTGCAAAAACAAAACAAAAAGCAATAGTGAGTGAAACATTTTCTTTTCGTTTACTTTCCTTTGAAGACATCCGTTTCATCTTTCCCAATCAATTGAAACAAGTTTTTAACTTTTTTCTTACAAATTTTCGTGAATTTATAGCTGCATTCTGCTAAAGCTATTGAAATGATAACAAAAAAATTAGAGATCAAAATTTATTTTATGCAAAGTGTAAAAACTATCTGAAATGTAGAAGTTCTTTAAATATTTTTCATTGCAAAAATGAAAAAAGAAGAGGAATGAGTTTACTTATTGTTCATAAAAAAAGGAATTTTTTATCTGATATACTACAACACTGTTCATCATCACCATTTTGTTGGAATCCTTGAGTATTTTGTTGATATGATTTGTCTTCTGTTTTTACTAAAACTTCAAAAGTTCAAAAATGGGTGTGTAACATTTTTGCTGTCATTCTCCTGGACATCATTTTTGCTCTAAATAAAAGAAAAAAATCTACTCATAGTGTGTAGTTAAATCAAGAGGTTAGAATAGAAAAATAACTCTTTGCTGTAACTATAATCCTGGGCTCCCGTAACAGGCAAATTACAAGGAAAATATCCTTCTCCTGGCGCAAAAAAAGTCACTCTTCTAACATTGTTTTTACGCAGTGCTTATATGTTAAGTACAATAGAACTTGTTCCCAAAACATTAGTTAGAAATTAAAATTGTAATTGGGTTGTGTTTCCATCAGTCAAAAGTATTACTTGTAGTCACTGAAATTGATAGAATAAGCGAAAAAAATAATAATAACATGGAGCCCTCTATTTTTACCTTAATAAGTTCCTAACAAAGAGTTGGTATAATTTTTTCTGTAATTTTTATAAGGAATTTTATTTTTGAAACATTTTTGATTGGTAATTGTCAGGATTTTGGAGAATCACCCACACGCATAAAAATTGGTTCAGATCACATAATGAAAGTATTTTGCTGAAGTAATACTTGAAATATAGTTTGTAATTTATAGAAACATGAATCATGTTCTTAAATGTAAGAACCCTATTTTTCTTTGTTTTCAAGAAAATGTTTTCTTTCTTTTATACTTTTTAAACCAAAAAAATTATTTTACTCCCTGATTAAAAAAAAAAAAAAAACTGCTCCACTGCAATGAAACTGCTCTAATTGCTGTATGAAATTCAAATATGAATATCGACGCTGAACACACGAGAGATTAAATACTGCCTTTAGGGTCGTTAATTATTTCTTCCGAGCACAATCTCAGCACTTTAACACACAAAGGTATCAATTTTTGACGAAATCTGTGCGAAAAATAAACATACATTTTCTGAGCTATAACTTTTTTTTAATTCTTTTTTCTGCACACATACACAACACAACAACTATACATCTAGATTACACAATTATGCAATACTCATTTCTTTTTTGTTGTTGTTGTCGTGTCCAAAGAAGTGCAGAGTGCGAAAGGTTTCAATGGCTCCAAAAGTCTTAAAAACAAGATCCGCTAATTCTGGAGCCCGATGACAGTAAAGGATTTCATGTGGTGGTGCTCTAAGTTGGAGGGAGCGAATAATGGCCTGGCAATTAAAGACATGGTCCGGGGTTAGTTGTGAATAGGGACAGTGCTTGCAAATGGGATAGGATTTAATATTATTTGGTAGAATCTTCATGCCCTTGAAATGTCCAGTACGTAGCCTACACAGTACATGTATGTAAAACATTTATATTGCTATTTTAATCAATCGGCAAGGTTTTCAATGAAATTACATGCTTAGAAAAAATGTATTTTTATGACGTTGAAAATAAATCAAGCAAGCTGAAATTATACAACGCTTTTATACACTGATGATTGATTAATTGCACTTTTTGTACACATCACAGAAAAGAGAAAAATATTTGGTGCTACTTAACAGATTCAAGTTAATAGACGCTGAAGATTTCAAGTGTTTAAAATGAGAAATAAACTTTGAAAAATCTGAACTAAAGATCACCGACACATGGAGCATACTTCTTAATGCTTTAACGAATGGATGTTCAATCATACTGCATATGGCATAGCCATCCAATGCATTGGGCAATTGCCAGCAGCAGGGTAATATAGTTATCTGCCAATATATCCAGCTTGTAAAGCAAGTTTTCGTCCTTTTTTTTTTTTTTTTTTGAAATGTGAGGTAATTTTTTAATATGGGACACGAAATTTATAAAAATTGGTATTTGAAAAGAAAAGAAAAAAAAAAAAAAACAGCCAATGTACCTTTTAACATGTAAAAAGAAGAAAAAGGCAATCGGCCAAACGTGCTGTTATCTGGCTGGATAGGTGGTTGAAGTTTTCAGTGGATGTTTTCCACTGGATGTCACTTTGGCTAAATTTGCATAGTGGGTCAACAAATATCTGTTTTCCCCGGATGTATAAAACATAAAAGAATTTCTATGTAATCAACCATTAAGGGAATCAAGCAACAAAAAATTTGCTAATCTTGGAGGAAAAAAATCTGAGCAATTTATCACACAAACTTACAAATGATAACTATGCTTATTCACAGTTTAGATACAAAAAACAAAATCATTGCAATTAAGCTGTTCGAATTAAAAACAAAAGCTTACTTTAAGAACATTTTACTTTAAACATTTGCTAAAAAAAATAATGTCATATTAAGAAGTGCTAAAAAGTAGTAAAAAATAGAATCAAAATAATATCACAATCTGGCAACAAAAATAAAACAACTCAAAGAGAAAAAAAAAACAACATTTGAGAAAACCAAGCCTTTATGTGCATGCTTTTAACTATATTCTTAGATACTACATTACGTACCAGACATTTAGGCTATTTTGACTGGTGGATTTTTGAAATCTAAATTTATTGTGAACGCATTAAAGTTTTAAATTTTTTTCTCTAAATAATAACTTAGTGATGTGCAGGCATGAAGTGAAAGTTTGAAATCTAAAACACTGAACAATATATAGATAAAAAAAATATCGCAGTAAGAAAGAGCAGTTAGATAGATACCTGCTATCGGAATGTTATTACATGCATCAAAATTACTTCAAAACTTTTAAATGCATCAAAAAAAAAAACTTTAAAATCCATATCAAAATGAATTTATGAAAATTATTTACACAAGTATGAACGATTTAAGAAAAATCAAGGGAATAAAATTAAACATTTAAGTTAAAAGATAAATTGAGCAGATTTAAGGGGACATATCTTAAAATAACTCTCGTAATAAAATAGTTCAAATGTTTGCAATGCAAAACGATAAAAATCATGGGCGGATTGATGGGGGGGCAGAGGGGGGCAATGCCCCCCAGTTTTGGGAGGACTTTATGTAGTAACAGCACATCTTCCAAAATCTTAAAACAAAAAAATCATGAATTTTTTTTTTTTTTTTTGAATAGTTCAATAAAAATGAAGAGAAAAGCAAATGTCCTATTCTGATGGGAGAAAAGAAAAGGGGAAAAAAAATAACATTAAATACAAATAGTACAGCTGTCACTGGGGTGCTGAAAATGTGTCTGAATTCACTATTTTGGACTGAAAACCATTTGGGCAAGTATATGAATGAAAATACAAGTTGCAACACTTATAATAATTGACAATTATTTTAACAAATTAGAACCTAAAGCAAAGGGGGAAAACTCCCCCCTCCCCCATTCGCGTAACAGAACGATCTACTCGTTATGATTTGTGTCCACATTTCAAATATTTATTTGTGCATAATATTTATGTTCTTAGTATATTAATTTTGAGAAATTCTAAAAAACATAAGTTTTTTTTTCCTTCTCTCTCTCTCTTTTAAGAGAGAGAGAGAATAAATACTGTCGCAAACTGAATAAACTTCAGTAATCTGAGTGTTCTGATTAAATGAATCTTTTTACTTAGAGGGAGAGTACAATTTTACTTATTTTATAAATACTGTTTAAAAAGTAAGGTAAGTCATAATCATCTAAGTCTAAGTGAGTCAGTCCTTTTCATTATTGAAATCTAAATAATTGAGTCATCAAAAAATTTGGAAAAAATTGCTGAAATTTTATAAAAGTCTATAAAAACCTAACAAAGATTAGTAAAATCGTAAAAATCCTTTAACCGTAAAAAATGACGAATTTTCGTAAAAATTACAAAAAAAATCAAGCAAAATTTACAGGTAAGAGTGAATTACAAACAGGGTCGAATTTGCCTATAAGATAAACAAGTTGTTGCTTAGGGCTCCTGCTTTGAAGTGGGTCCCTAACTCCCCCCCCCCCCCCCAAATATGATTCGTTCCTTAAAAAATGGAAAATGCTTGAAAAACGAATTTCATTTTTAAGTGTTTGAAAACCTTAAATATTTGGAAAACTGTGGCTACAAACCTTAAATTTTAAAATTTCTAACAAACTGTAGAGGGGGAGGAATGCCAACATGTGTCAAATTCAGCTCCTTGGCACATCCTGTATTAAAAATGTAAAAATCATGGTTCTCACGTTTGTAACATATTATTTGAAATAAATTTTTGTGACTCACATGTTTCATATCTTGCTATTTATTCAATCCTGAATGCAGTATTTTGGAAATTCTTTTGTATTGATTGCTTTTATCTTACTTCTTCTGCATATTGTCTATCTGTTTAGCACGGAAAAAAAATACACACTACTTCTATTTCTTTTCGTTTTCTTACCCACTTGCAACTGAAGAAAGGTCATGAGAAATCTATGGTTTCTTTTTTCTTTTAAAAATAAAATAGCTATTTCTCCCAAAGTTAGAACAGGATTGGAAAAATTTACAATTAAATACTAAAATACCAGAGACTGGAAAGTACAAATGAAGTGCGTTAAATAATTTTATTTATTCTAGAGTCCTTGAAAATAATTAGATAAGTTTTTGAAAATCCTAAGCAAAGTAGGCTCCAATTACTTCTACTGCATATTGTTAATCTGTTTAGCCAGGAAAAAAAAAATGATACATTACCTCTATTCCTTTTCGTTTTCTGCACTACTTATAATTTTAAAAAAGGTTGTTGTAATGATAAATCTAGTTTATTTTTTCTTTCAAACTTAAAATGGCTGTTTCTTACGAAGTTTGAACAATACTGTACAACTGTATAATCTAGTTATCAATTTCTATGTCTGTCCAATTGACCTTTATAAGGTTTCAAAATGCAAAATTGTATATCCATTTTACAAAATTTCCTTCGGGGGAGAAACCCCCGGTCCCCTGAAATTGGAGATATTCTATTTCCCACTTAAAAGGGAGCCCTGCGTCACTCTCTTGATAGCTCCCTCCCTTAAGGTCAATTGAAAAAAGACAGCATGAAAACACACTAATGAAAACGACACACAAAAAAGTAAAGCATGGACTTATGCATCACAGGAAACAGACAAAAACACAGGAGTAGGGGGCAATAAAAATGTTGCTAAAAAAAAATCCTGCCCCCCCCCCCCCCCCCAGGAACTCAGTCCTAAATCCGCCTATGATAAAAATATCAAACATGCCATGCAACCCCACCGTTCTTCAGATTTTGTCAAAAACGAACGAATCTTCTGTTTTCTTGTGAAACTGATAATGAACCGGGTGAGTTTTGCGGCAGTCGAATTGGGTTGTGTGTTTCCCATTTTCAAAAATATTTTTCTCTGAAAGAGCATGGTCGAAGACATGGAGTAAGTAACCTTTTTTTTTTCTTCTTATTTTTGAGTTATTAACTGCTAGCAGTGAAAAATCACCAAATGGCGATATCTTGCGAGAAAAGGCATCTACGCGCTCCGATTCAAGATGGCTTTCTACACTTGTGACGTCACACGATGAAACCCTTTGTTTTAGAAATCTAATATTTTTAAAAATTAATTGAAAATAAATGTTGGGGGAAAAAAAAAGTATTTTCTGTCTCAATGTTTTTTTTCCTTGTTCTATCAATTTAGATGAATAAAAGTAATAATTTCACTGATGGAAACACTCTGAGTTGTGTCGCTTCTGTTGCCGAATGCAATTTGTAAATCAAATAAATTATTTTATGGGTTAAAATAGTATTGATTCATTAAAAGTTAAAAATAATTACGCAAGCTAATTTTTGAAAACCAAACGATGCTTGTTCAAAAAATCATTTGTCCTTGCTCTTGCATCCATTTACTGTGTGCTTTATAGTGGAGGTCTATCAATGTGTATGCCAGCTTCGAAATGTTTCTCCAAATCTGTCTTAATACCTTGATTGTTGTTTCCTCTACTTTCAGATGCACGTCCTTCAACTACTGATGCACGTTCCGACGTTCTTTCTGTTTTGTCATCTGGGTCATCGGTATCTATCACAGGGGTATTTCCCCGAGACAACTTTCTTTTCCTCGTATATGTTTGACGGTTGGTTTCAGAGCCTTCACTGGATGATGATCCATTTCTCCTATGAGTCGGCTCCCTTTTTTTTTTATGTGTTCCCAATACCTATAAATAGTTAACCATGATGAGTTTTGTACTAATACTTACAAGCACCAAAAATAGATTTCTGAAAAAAAAAAAAAAAAGTGAAGAGATAGCACTTAACATTCAGTATATATAGTCAAGCCTTCTTAATAGAATAGCCAATTTTCCATCAAAAATTATTCTAATAAGTTGGATATTCCATTAGCAAAACAAACATGGATATTCTTTTAACCGATATTCTATTAAGCGGGCTTGACTGTATATACAGTGGTGGTGATCCTGATTTCTCGGATACATCTTCACTCTACAGAATTCCGATTGAATGTCCTACCTTTTCACTGTTTATTTAAGGTGTTTAAGTAATAATTCCACAGGGAAAAAATGGAATAAATCGGTTCATTAAATAAACAGTTTGTTATGAAATCAAGACGCATTTTTGTGCAAAACTAAGTGGGATGTTATTTTAAATACTGGAGTTGTTTCTTATTGGAGTTGTTTCTTATTAATTAACTCCTCGGTATCTTGAGCAAAGCAGATTTCCCTAACTAGATTGTCCTGCCGTCTAGACCCCGTCAAACGGTGAGGAGGAATGAGAGTTTTTCGAACCATGTTTTCTCCCTCAACAGTCATTCCACCTTACTTACAGTTCAATGGTTTTAATCAAGCGTTTATTTCTAGGTGAAAGTCCGATTTGGCTCAGACAACACGATAGATGGCAACACCATCTACGGACAGTTAGATAATTTAGAACCAGACCAGAAGTCGATTCCCCCCCCCCCGTGTCCGTTTACCTTGTCGTGGCGGTGGGGCTTGCGGTGTGGTGAGTTCGGGGCGAGTTCTTGGGAGGAGTAGTGAACCCCCAGTTGCTCAAACAGTATATCGGCGGGAAGGGACTTTTGTTCCCTTCCTTCCCTCATCACACTTACCAAATTCGGACAGAACCCCCTAAGCCAAGGTGTCTCTACAGTGCCCGTGGCTGCGTGGTACCGGGGGTAGTCGGTGCCTCAAACGGTTGACGTCAGGGATAGCAGGCGAACCCTGGTGTAAAAGCCTTACCCCTGTGCAGGGGGCTACACAGGGAGTAGACCCCATTCCCTCTCCCCCAGTTCCCAGGTTAATCCATGGATGACAACATAAAAAATACCTCTCCCCCTTGTGGGGAGCGTCAGAATGAATCGCTTACATTTGCAAAAATTTTTATTATCAAAAGGAAACGAAAATCTAACATTCGCTGCTGTATCCCCATTCTTAATTAACAAGGCATTAATAAATCTTATCGGCGAGTTCCAATCAGTAAAAAAAGCTACGCACTGGCGAACTATTAGTTGAAATCAAACATCCTAAACAGTTCAACCTACTCTATCAAACAAAAAGTGAGATAAAAGCAAGCAATACAGAAAAAGGACTAAAATTAAAATTTTTTAAAAACAATAGTAGAATCAAGAGGTAAAATTGAAAGCCCTTTAAAAAACCTTGTTATTTTTTTAATATCAATTACAAATATTTTATTTGTCTACAAATAGAAACTGGCAACGGACGAAAAAATTCAAAGCATTGCATTTTTGAGCAATCATGATTGCTAACTGTTTTCATTTGACCGTCTTTGATGTTTGGTTCCTTTTTCAACCCCCACCGTCTTCCACAGGCGCGGCTGCTATGGTACTGAGCACTGTCCCACGGAATCCGCTTCTCCTAGTCGGTAACGTCCACGTCCTACACACGCACGCACGCACGCTTACCCATTCATATTATCAGGCCTTTACACACATACACACACACGCCAACGTGCATACATACAGGTCTACGCACACACACAAACCAACACACACACACACACAACTATACACACGTAACCGCCCAAGAGGAGGGGCAGGCTTGGTAGGACAGGAGCCGTTTCTAGAAACAATAACTCCAATGAGTAGGGTCCTATCGCAACTCGTGATTGCGAAAAACATAATTTGAAGTCAAAATTTTAGAATTCAAATTAATTTTCTTTTTTTTTCTCTCTCTATCTCTCTTTTATTGTCGGCCAACAACGAATTCGGTTAGCGATCACGTGAATAAAGGCTTAGCTGTATTTAAAATCAGATTTAAAAAGCGTTATAGTTCGAACTCTATGTAACATGGAAGTTCAAAACACATTCTATCAAATGCAGAAAAATATACTCGTTATTTTGGTACTAAGTCTTTAAATATGTTTTCACTGCAAAAACCGCGAAAAACCTTTGAAAATTTTAATTATCTTAAATATTTAATGTCATCCGCAGATGCAACCTAGCTAAGAACACTCTCGATATCAACTCTCCTTTGTAAAATTTTTCCCCCCCAAAATCAATCGGTTCACCCGTTTAGCCGCTAGAATGCCCCAGACAGATACACAAACACACACAAACACACGTCAAACTTATAACCCCCTTCCTTTATGTGTCGGGGGTTAAAAAGAATTTCTAAAATACTGCATTTGCCCATTCGGAATGAATTAAATAGCAAGATATGAAACACACGTGCGTCACAAAATATTTTTCTCCAGTAATATGTAACAGAAACGTAAGAACCATGATTTTTACATTTTTGATGCAAGATGTAGCAATTAGATGAATTTAATATATTTTCTCCTTCTTCCTCCCCCCCCTCCCATTTAATAGAAATTTTAAAATTTAAGGTTTTAGCCAAACTTTTTCGAATTTTCAAGGTTTTCAAGCATTTTAAATGAAATTTTTCTTTTCTACTTTTCACTTTTTAGGGACGAATCATGCAATTTTTCGGGAGTTGGAAACCCCCTACAAAGCAGGGGATCTAAACTATAGCTTGTTTAGCTAATAAGTAAATTTGGCCCTGATTCTTAGAAAAACAGTATTGATGACAGAGCATTTTTATAAGCATGATAATATGCAACTTTAATCACAATGCAATAAGTGACCGCAAATTGAAAACGTATTTAAAAATAATTTTTTAACTACTGAGACTTTGAATGTGGACTATACAACAACAAAGGCTATACAACAACAATTAAAACATGAAAAAAAATATATAATAATGATAATAAAAATAATGAAGCTAAGAAAGTTATTAACCTCAGCTGATTACATAACAAAAAAATCAATGAACTGGGAAATAATGACCATAGGTAAAATATTACCTATGTGTGTTAGGTAATATTTTGTGTTATTACAGAGATTACTTTCACAAACTTCGCAAAAATAAACTTAGTATTCTACCAAAACACTACACACAAATGGGGAAAATGACCATATCTCAAATATTGTGTTATTTACTATTAGATTAGTTCACAAAACCTCAGAAATGATGGCTTCCTGTGGGTGAATATTTTATGGCGCCCCTTCACCTCACACAGAATGGGGAGAAAAGTACCGAACATTTTTATATAAATTATTAGATAATTGACATGAAATCCGAAATTTGTGTACCATAAAGACAGGAATTATATCTACTTAAATTGGTCAATTTGCATTCTAAAAAGAATTTTGAAAAAAGAACAAAATTAAAAAATTAACTAATTGGTTATTTTAACATATGCAACAATGCTAAGTTTATGGCACCCCCTCCCCATTCCTCGACTGCTCTTGCTCAGGGCTGTCCTAAGAAATAACGACTTCTGAGGCGACCATTTTCCGGCACCCCCTTCCCTCACACAAAGAGGTGGGAAAAGTACCGAACATTTTCATATTAATTATTAGATAATTGAACATGTTATCCGAAGCCTATGTATACCATAAAAGGCATGTAAAATGTAATATATTAGCTTTCTAAAAGCATCTTTTTTTTTATAAGAAGAAAATGTACAAAAAAATGTAATGCAGCGAAAGCTTAGTTTATAGCGCCCTCTCTCTCTCATATGTTGGCGTCCAGGGCGATCGCCCCCTCTTCGGACGGCCCGGAAGGCCGACGTCAGGGGCGAATATTTTCCGGTGCTGGAGGCACCGCCCTTCTTCTCCTTTTTCACACAGAATAGTAGAAAAAGTACCGAACAGATAGATTTACATTAATTATTACACAATTGAAAATGTAATCTATTATCCAAATATAATATGTGCACCATTAAAACAGGAATTAAATCTAATATATGTATTTGCCTTCTAAAACCATTTCTTTAAAAAGACTGAAATTAAAAAAAAAATAATGATTAATTAGAATGCAGAAAAGGTTTAGTTTATGGCGCCCTCTCAGATCTCTGCTCATCATCAGATGTAAACAATGATGAATGGCAGAGGGTAATTTGCTGTTCAGAATTTGCCGAACCCACCCCCCTCCTTTTTTTTTGTATGGATTGGGGAGCTCTTTACTGCAACTGTTTCACAGTTCGTATATCTTATTGAAACTGGAAAACTAGTATCTCATGCAGGCACTTTACGGAGGAGATCGTTTTCCCCCTTTTCTATTATAATCATTCCAATACAGTTTAAAGTTACACGGTGTAAAATTAATAACGTTAATATTGCTAGGGGGGGGGGGTAAGGGAGATTTGCTATAACGTTATTAAAAGAGCTAATACTACATTGTGTACCAAGTTTGAAGTATAATGTGCTCTTTGGGAGCACTCATCTATTGTTTTAAAATTCAACCTAGTTTTTTTAAGCAATAACATATGTTGGTACTTTATGTTTGATGTTTAAAAAAGTATTTTAGCATTATTTTCTCAGAATTTTCCAATTCTTTTGACAATCAGGGTCAAAATATAGAGTAAAAAGATAGTTTGAATGAAACATCTATAATATTTGAAAAATGTCTTAAAATAATTTATAATTCTCAGTAATAATCAGTCTTCTAATGTCAATTTTCAGACTCCGTTTCTTGTTGCAGAACGATCAAATCTTCTTCTAACTAGGCTACATTTTAAAAAAGATGACTTAGCTCTTACAGACGTTAAAGTCTGTAGAAATCTGTTTATCTTAGAACCTTTTTTGATTCTCCGATCGGAACGATGATTAAGAGCAAATATTTATTTTTAACAGGAAAATTAAGTTACTGTTGTATATTAAAAATGCTATTGTGAAAGATATTTGTAAATCAAAAGAACTTCTTTTTCTTGAACTTATAGAGCTTAAACTCCATTTTCTTTCCCCCTTTCGTAGTCATTTTCCGAAAACTAACGTTATTAGTATGAATAGAGAGAAAATACCTATCGAAAAAGAGCAGAGACGGGGGGGGGGGGGGAGATTGTCTCAGATAAATCTTCATTTATAGAACTCTAACTACAGCTAATACTTATGGCTAATAACTTTTAAACAATTCGTTTTTCATCAATTTTGTAATTTAATAAGGAAATATAAGTCTTCCTAATTTACATAAAAATTATTAATTCAAATTTCCACCTATATTTTGTAGTTTCCTAAAGAATATATAGTATATAGCAAAACATAGCTATGGAACCTAGGTCAGACTAGTCAGACTACTATTAAAAAAAAAAAAAAGATTTAGCCTGAGTCGGTTCACTCAGCGAAAAGTTTTGAACCTACATAAAGCAAAATAAATTTTTAAAAGTACATTTGATATAAATTTGTTATAGTCTCCATGAAATCAGTCGAAAATCACCCGACAAAAATTTTAGAGTATAGGAGTATAGCCTAACAAGTACGCGTTTAAATTTTTTTCAAAGAGCATTAATTTCACGTTAATTAAGTAATTGAGTTTCGCGTAAACTAACTTTCAGCGTTTTCGCCAATTCGCTATTTAAATTTTAAAAGAAGGTTACATTTAATGCACTATATGTAGATAAAATGTTATACATTTAAAAAATTATAAAATGAAATTACATGCACTTACCCGTGTGGATGCGGCGATGTGTTAGCAGCGATTTATTTGTTCGAAATATTCTGCTACATTCTTGACATCGAAACTCGCTTTTGCTGCTGGCCCCTAAGGTCTGTAGTGTATAAATGGTATCCGCACTTGGACGGCCACGGGAGCTTAATAGATCCATTGCCAAGTGTGAGAATGTTTTCAGAGCACTTTAATAAAATGCAACTTTTTACGCGTAGTGTTACACCCCTTAGTCTGACCCACCTCTGATTGGTTGATAAGTTACTGTGGACATGCGCAGTTTGATTCTAGGAAAATTTATCCCCGTGGTGTTAGCATGTTGCATCCCCCTCTTTGAAATGAAAAGGAAGATTCCTTTTGTTTAAAACACGTATCTCTCTCTCTCTAACTCTTCTCTCTTTCTCCATCTCCTTTTTTTTTTTCGTTTGGCTTCTAAGACTTTCGAGGGAATTTTTCTATGTGCTTTTTTCACTTATTTTTAGTTTAATTTTTGCTTATATTTATCGAAGGAGAAATGATACTAAGTGTATCAAAATGCTGTCTGCTGACACATGAATTTTTCTACTCGTTTTGTTATAATTTAACATTTCTCAAAGCTATTTAACAATTAATCTCAATCGCGAGCACAGCAAGGCTACAAGGGAGAAGAGAAAGGGGAGTTCCCCGCTCCCAAATCAATTGGTTTTAACTCACATTTCTTATTATGGTAACTTACATGCGTGAGGTCACTATTGTGACCAATATCCCCCCCCCCCCCGTTTCTCTCTCAATTGTTGATTTTGTTGTTTGCGCTGATAATTAGCTTGTTGAACTGATGTCCCCCCCCCCCAGTTTCGCCCACACGAAATTTCCTTCCCCCTGTGTTGCAGTTTCAATAACTTTTGATATATTTTAAGGGGAAATAAATTTTAAATGTCGGAGAAATTGGAGATAAACCTTCGAAAACAAGAAAACTATTTTCTGAAATTTAAACAACACTTATTCCCAAAAACAGTAAATGTGAGTTAGGGACTAGGAGGGGGGGGGGGACCCTCTCTATTCTACTACTTTAAGTCATCGCAAAATAATGTTTAGTTTGTGTTAAAAAAAGGGGGATGCTGTTGCGGAGCCCTTATTCATAGGGCCTCGAGGCCCAGTGCAGTTGCACTGTTTGCCTGGCTATGCACGCCTAGCACCACCACTGCTTTTTTTATATCGATTTCACAACTTAATACTTTTATAGCGTAATAAAATAGTGAAGAGTATATTGCTCCCCCTCTCAAAGACTAATATTCAAAAGAATGTATCAATAGTCTTTAGCAATTAATAAATCATTAATCTTTTATTATTTTCTTGAAAATATATGATTCTTTAATTCTATGCACAATTGTTTTTAAACATTAGGGGCCTTTAAGAAGATGAGGCCCCAAGCCAGGCCTAGTTGGCCTGTACGGTAATCATCCCTGCAGATAGTCATAAATTGTTTTCTAAAAAATAGATGCAAAGATCATATCAACAAAATTAGCATGTAGTAATGATGACAGAAATGTTTGGTTTGTAATTGCCTTTCCTTGTATTGTATTCCTTGAATTGTAAATCTTTGTTTTTCCATGCTATCTAGAAAAAAATTAAGCAATATTATAAAATTTAATATTTATTCCGGCCCTCTAGATTCACCTTAATACTGGAGCGGCATTTCAAAATTTCATTTGGGGGGGGGTCGAGTTTCTTTCATATGAATCATCTCGCATGAAAAAGAACACACACAAGAGTCTCCAGAAAAGGTATTTTTCAATGTGCGATGTTTTTCTTTTTTTTTTTCAACAATAGCATGTATTTTTAAGAAGTACCTATTGAAGTATGTTATGCATTAAGCAGATGAAATGTGTTCTAAACGAAAAAAGCGATGAATGCTCATTAACTTAACATACATTTAAAATATGAGCGTAACAAATAATGTAAAATACCAAGGAATTTTATTGTGAAAATCATGCAGCCGTACCATTGTACGAGCCTCTCATATTGGATGTACTATCGTTATTGTCGTCAAATGCTTCATTAAATTTCAAATAACTAAAAGCATTTGCTCTTATCTGGAGCAGTAATGTTCCCATCAATTTTTCTGAGGGTATACTCCCGTAATCTATTACGCACAATTTGTGCATATGATCATATACATAGCATGTCATAATATGAAAATTTATGAAGCTTGAAGGTATATGCTATATGTCTAAAAAATGTTTGCGAGTATACGGCGTGTATGGATTATACCCTATGGGAACAACACTGATCTGGAGTGGAGGAGTTTGTGAGTTAGGCACACAGAGGAGGGGGCGGGACCCTCTCTATTCTACCATTTTAAGTCAACGCAAAATAATGTTTAAAGTGTTTGTGCAATATAAAAAGGGGGGTGCCGTTGTGTAGCCCTTATTTATAGCGCCTCCAGGCCCAGAGCAGTTGCACTGTTTGCCTGGCTATGCACACCTAGCACCGCCACTGCTTTTTTATATCGATTTCACAACTTAATACTTTTATAGCGTAATAAAATAGTGAAGAGTATATTGCTCCCCTCTCAAAAACTAATATTCAAAAGAATGTATGAATAGTCTTTTGCAATTAATAAATCATTGACCATTTTCTCGAAAATATATGATTCTTTAATGCTATGCACAATTGTTTTTACAAAATTGGGGGCGTTTAGGAAAATGAGGGCCCAAGCCAGGCCTAGTTGGCCTGTACGGTAATCAGCCCTGCAGGTAGTCATAAATTGGTTTCTAAAAATTAGATGCAAAGATCATATCAACAAAATAAGCACATAATAATGATGACAGCAATTTTTGGTTTTTAATTGCCTTTCCTTGTATTGTATTCCTTGTTTTTCCATGCTATCTAGAAAGAATTTAAACAATAGTATAAAATTTTATATTTGTTCCGGCCCTCGAGATTCACCTTAATACAGGGGCGGCATTTCAAAATTTCATTTGGGGGTCGAGTTTCTTTAATATGAATTATCTCTGCGTGAAAAAGAGTCACACACAAGAGTCGCCATCCCCCCCTCCCCGTGTCCGTTTACCTTGTCGTGGTGGGGGGGGGGGCTCTTGGGAGGGAATAGTGAACCCCCAGTTGCTCAAAGAGAATATCGGCGGGAAGGGACTTTTGTTCCCTTCCTTTCCTCATCACACTTACCAAATTCGGACAGAACCCCCTAAGCCAAGGTGTCTCTACCGTGCTAGTGGCTGCGTGGTACCGGGGGTAGTCGGTGTCTCAAACGGTTGACGTCAGGAATAGCAGGCAAACCCTGGTGTAAAAGCCTTACCCCTGTGCAGGGGGCTACACAGGGGCTAGACCCCAGTTTCCCCCTCAATTCTCAGGTTAATTTATGGATGATAACAAAGAATACCTCTCCCCCTTGTGGGGAGCGTCAGACAGAACCGCTTACATCTGCTAAATTTTTTTGTTATAAAAAGAAACGAAAATCTCACATTTACTGCAGTTTCCCCATTTCTAATAAAAGAACTCTTGGTAAATATTATTGGTGAATTTCAATCTGTAAAAAAAACACGTACTGGTGAATTATTAGTGGAAATAAAACATCCAGAACAAGTTCAACATATCCTATCTATCAAACAATTAGTTCCATATCTTTGTACAGTTTCGCCACATTCAACATTAAACTTTTCTCGGGGAATCATTTCGGAGCCGGACCTTCTATTTACACCAGTGGAGGAAGTTCTAGAAGAAATGAAAGACCAACACGTAAGTGGATTGAAAAGGATCACTATCAAACGCAATGGCGTAATGCAGGATACGAAACATGTCATTCTGACCTTTAATACGCCTATCCTCCTTTCACGTGTCAAAGCTGGATATCTCTCTTGCCCTGTTAGACCATATATTTCGAACCCGCTACGGGGCTTTAAGTGCCAGCGCTTTGGGCATTCCAAGCTGTCATGCCGTGGCACAGAAACTTGTGCCAGATGTGCTGAGGCCGGCCACGATAGCAATTAATGCTCAAAGGAATTCAAATGTGTCAACTGCAAAGGAGATCACCTACTCTAGAAAATGCCGTCCTACTCTAGAAAATGCCCAAAATGGCTCTCTGAAAAAGAAATACAGGTAATCAAAACTACTCAGAATATATCATACCCATACGAACAAAGAATAGTTCAGTCTCGTACACCTTCGGCTGGACTTTCATATGCTGCAGCAGTAAGAAAATTATTCAATTCCGCCAGTACACAAACAGATCCTCAAATTAATCAATAAACAGCACTAAATCAACTAATTCCCCTAAATCAAAAAACAAACAGCTCAATACTCCTAAGCCACCACCAAAAAATTGTAACAAAACTAAAATACAGACTGCACAAAATCCAAGTACAAGTTACTCAACTACATTAATTTCCAACAAACCAACTGAACAAAAGCAAAAGAAAACTGTTGAAAAAAAGAAAATTATCCAAACACGTGCGAAAATTGGGGTAGTCTCTAAACAGAGGCCCCCAAAGTTTCATAATTTTAAAAAAGAGGACTTTTTACTTTCTAGTAATAAAGTAAAATTGACCAAATCCCAAATCGAAAAATACCAACAACCTCCTCCCCAAGAGGAAGATGAGGATGTCGAATTCGAAGATCTTCCGCCATCAGATGATGAAGGGTGGACGGACCATCCTCCTTCATGAGTGTTCCTCTTTTCCTCCCGGCCGTTTCTCCTTTCTTTTCTCTTCATGGCCCTGAGCATTCTTTCTTGGAATTGTCAGAGTTACTCGCATAATGTCACAGACATAAAAGATCTTGTCGAATATCACCAACCGGCCATATTCTGTCTGCAAGAAACATTTCTGTCCCCTGTTGATACATCGAAGTTGAAGGATTTTGACATATACCGCAAGGACTGCTTGTCAGGAGACCGTCGTTGTGGAGGAGTGGCATTGCTAATGAATAAAGATTATGCATCTAGCCAGCTCAATATCAACATATTACTGCAAGCAGTAGCTGCGCGCGTTCACCTTCACTCGCTGTTCATAGTTTGTTCTGTATATATTCCGTCTTCCTATGACTTGAGAAGCGTGGAGTTGCAGACACTGGTTGATCAACTTCCTCCTCCATTTGTCATCTTGGGGGATTTCAATGGCCATAAACCTCTCTGGGAGAGTCCAGACTCCAACAGTAGAGGTTTAACAATAGAAAATTTTATTGAAGACAATGATCTTTGCATCCTTAATAACGGTGAAAACACTTATTTTCATCTTCCTACCCAATCTTACCATGCCATCGATCTCGTGATATGCTCACCTTCTTCTCTGCCACGTTGGGATTTTCAGGTGGACGGTGGTCACTACTCCAGTGGCCACTTTCCGATCAGGATAACCTCTACTGGACGCTGCGGCCATCAGCAGCATCAGCAAGCTCTACTTTGCATTGATCGAGCTGATTTGGCAGCATTTACCCAGTTGGCAGAAAGTAAATCAGAAGACGTGACTGATATTGATATCGATGTAGTGGTAAAGCAAGTAACCGACATTATCTTAAACTCAGCTAACGCTGCCATACCAAAAACCACTAAAGGCAGGATCAAGTTTCCTAAGCCTTGGTGGAACCTTGATTGTCAGGAGGCTCATAAGAAACAAAAAACGGCATTGAACACGTGTCCTCGTTATCCAACCACACAAAATCTCGTGGCACTTAAACGAGCTCGTGCTGAAGCTCGAAGGATTCGACGGAAGAGCCAGCGGGACTCATAGCAGACCTATGTCAGCACAATCACGACGTCCACCCCATCAAAGACGGTATGGGGTAAAATAAAAAAATCGTTGGCAACTACAATACATCTTGTGCACCCATTCTGGAGAATAATGGTCGTATTTTATCGGGTCACAAAGAGGTGGCTGCCCCCCCGTGTCCGTTTACCTTGTCGTGGTGGGGGGGCTTGCGGTGTGGTGAGTTCGGGGCGAGCTCTTGGGAGGAGTAGTGAACCCCCAGTTGCTCAAACAGAATATCGGCGGGAGGGGATTTTTCTCCCTTCCTTCCCTCATCACACTTACCAAATGCGGACGAAAACCCCTAAGCCAAGGTGTGTCAACCGTGCCTATGGCTGCGTGGTACCGGGGGTAGTCGGTGCCTCAAACGGGAGGCTTCAGGGATAGCAGGCGAACCCTGTCGTACGCAGCCTTACCTCTGTGTAGGGGGGCTACACAGGGGCTAGACCCCACTTTTCCCCCTAGTTCTCTGGTTTTTTTATGGATATAAACACAAAGAACACTTCTCCCCCTTGTGGGGAGCGTCAGACTGAATCGAGTAGCACCGCAAAATTTTTTATTATCAAACGTTCTGATCCTAATTTAAATTTAACAAAAGTATCTCCTTTTCTCATCAACAAAGCCCTCGTTAATCAAATAGGGGAATTTCAATCAGTTAAAAAATTGCGTAATGGTGAGCTCCTCGTCGAAATAAAACATCAAAAACAAACCACATCCATTATGTCTGTCAAACAAATAGGATCCTATCTTGTAACTGTTACCGAACATAAAACCCTTAATTTTTCCCGAGGAATAATATCAGAACCTGACCTTCTCTTTACACCCGAGGAGGAAATCTTGGAGGAAATGAAGGACCAAAACGTAAGTGCAGTAAAAAGGATTACAATAAAACGCAATGGCGAAATGATCAATACTAAGCATATCATTCTAACATTTAAAACACCCGTCCTCCCTCCACGTGTTAAAGCTGGCTATCTTTCTTGCCCAGTTCGCCCCTATATTCCAAATCCGCTCCGGTGTTTCAAATGCCAGCGGTTTGGACATTCGAAAATTGCGTGCCGTGGTACTGACACCTGTGCCAGGTGTGC
This sequence comes from Uloborus diversus, assembly GCF_026930045.1. Lineage (NCBI taxonomy): Eukaryota > Metazoa > Arthropoda > Arachnida > Araneae > Uloboridae > Uloborus > Uloborus diversus. The sequence continues at coordinate 62,699,314 of NC_072739.1, read as the reverse complement.
AGAGCCCGGTCACGATAGTAATACATGTTCTAAGACCTATAAATGCGTAAACTGCAAGGGGGAACATCCTTCATACTCAAGATCATGCCTAAAATGGATCTCAGAAAAAGAAATTCAGGTGATTAAAACAACACAAAAAATATCCTATCCAGACGCAAGAAAACTGGTTGAATCTCGCACACCTACAACAGGCCTTTCATATGCAGCAGCCATCAAAAAGGTATTTAAATCTGCAAGCACACAAACAGATGCAGAAACTGAAACCTCAACTAATCCCAAAACCGTAAACACAACCAAATCAAATAAACAAACTAATAGTCCAAAATCTTCTTTTAAGAAAACTAACCAAAATCAACAACAAAAAACAAATACTGTATCTGTTACTGTTAATGAAAACATTCCAATCGCACAAAATTCGAAAAAACTAATTGAAAAAAAGAAAATTATGCAAACACGTGCTAAAATTGGAGTGGCCACTAAACAGAGGCCCCCAAAATATTATAATTTTAAAAAGGAGGACTTTTTGCTTTCCAGCAAAAAAGTCAAATTGACTAAATCCCAACTACTTCCTCCCCAAGAGGAAGACGAGGATGTTGAATTTGAAGATCTTCCGCCATCCGACGATGAAGGGTGGACGGACCATCCTCCTTCATGAGCCGCTCCCTCTTCTTCCGGCCGTTCCTCCTTCCCTTTTTCTCCATGGCCCTGAGCATTCTTTCTTGGAATTGTCAGAGTTACTCGCATAATGTCATGGACATCAAAGATCTTGTCGAATATCACCAACCGGCCATATTCTGTCTGCAAGAAACATTCCTATCGCCCACTGATAAACCGAGGTTGAAAGGTTTCGACATATACCGCAAGGACTGCTTGTCAGGTGACCGTCGTTGTGGAGGAGTGGCTTTGCTAATCGCTAATGATTATGCATCTAGCCAGCTCAATATCAACACATCCCTGCAAGCAGTAGCTGCGCGCGCTCACCTTCACTCGCTGTTTACAATTTGTACTGTCTATATTCCACCTTCTTACGACTTGAGAGGCGTGGAATTGCAAACACTTGTAGATCAACTTCCTCCCCCATACATCATCTTGGGGGATTTCAATGGCCATAATCCTCTCTGGGGGAGTCCCGACTCCAACAGTAGAGGTTTAACAATAGAGAATTTTATCGAGGACAATGATCTTTGCATTCTTAACAACGGCGAAAACACTTATTTTCATCTTCCTACCCAGACTTACCACGCCATCGATCTCGTTATATGTTCACCTTCTTTTCTGCCACTTTGGGATTTCCAGGTGGAGGGTGGTCTCTACACCAGTGGCCATTTTCCGATCAAGATAACCTCTACTGCACGCTGCGGCCATCAGCAGCATCAGCAAGCCCGACTTCGCATTGATCGAGCTGATTGGGCAGCATTTACCCAGTTGGCAGAAATTAAATCTGAAGACGTGATTGATATTGATATCGATGTAGCCGTAAGCCGAGTAACCGACATAATATTGACGGCAGCGAACGTTGCAATTCCAAGAACCACTAAAGGCAGGATCAAATTCCCTAAGCCTTGGTGGAACTTCGATTGTCAGGAGGCTCATAAGGCAAAAAGAAAAGCATGGAGCACTTTTCGTCGGTATCCGACCACACAAAATCTTGTGGCACTTAAACGAGCTCGTGCTGAAGCTCGGAGGATTCGACGAAAAAGCCAGCGGGACTCGTGGCAGACTTATGTCAGCACAATCACGACGTCCACCCCATCTAAGACAGTGTGGGGTAAAATCAAAAAAATTTCTGGCAACTACAATACGTCTTGTGCTCCCATTCTGGAGAAAAATGGTCAACTTTTGTCGGATCACAAAGAGGTGGCTAACTGCCTGGCGACTCATTTAGCAGAAGTCTCCAGTGCAAATAACTATTGCAAAAAATTTTTAACTATCAAATCACGCAAAGAACAAAGAGTTCTAGATTTTAATTCAAACATTTTTCATCCATACAACACAAAATTTACATTTCAAGAATTAGATATTGCTTTACAAAAATCAAAAAACACATCACCTGGCCCTGACGAAATACACAATAGTATGTTAAAAAACCTAAGCAGGTCTTCATTAGAAAATATTCTGAGACTATTTAATAGAATTTATTCTGAGCACAAATTCCCCAAATTCTGGAGCCAAGCAATAGTAATTCCTATTCTTAAACCAAACAAACAATCTGATAAACCCGAGAGTTACAGACCTATAGCTCTCACAAGCTGCCTTTGCAAAATAATGGAGCGGATGGTAAACGCCAGGCTCATGTACATTTTGGAGTCTTGCCATCTGCTATCTTCATATCAAAGTGGATTCAGGCGCGGCAGATGTACCATAGACAACCTACTGCTTCTCGAAACATCAATAAGAGAAGCATTTCTCAAACGAAAACATCTTGTGAGCGTATTTTTTGACATTGAAAAAGCATATGACCGTACCTGGAGATATGGCATCCTCAAAACCCTGCACGAGTATGGGTTACGAGGTAATCTACCCATCTTTCTCTCTAATTTTCTTAGAGATCGTACTTTTTGCGTACGTGTCAAGTCTGTTTTGTCAGATACCTTCACTCAAGAAGAAGGAGTTCCCCAGGGAAGTGTACTAAGCGTAACTCTTTTTGTAATAGCAATCAACAATTTAATCGAACAACTGCCTCCCGCTGTCAAGGGTACCATGTTCGTTGACGACTTCCAAATTTATTTCTCTTCATCGAGCATGAGTATTATTGAAAGACAACTTCAAATCGCTATAAATAAAGTATCACAATGGGCAGAGGAAAATGGCTTCACTTTCTCTGCTCAAAAAACCTTCTGCATCCACTTCTGCCGTAAAAGAGGGCTTCACCCTGATCCAAGTCTTCTCCTTAACAATCAACCAATAGCTGTAAAAGACCAAGGAAAATTCCTTGGTCTCACACTTGATAATAAACTTAAATTTATACCGCATATACAAGAGCTAAAAAAGAAATGTTTACTGAAATTAAATATCCTTAAAGTCTTAGCGAACACTTCTTGGGGTGCTGATACAGAGTCTCTGTTAAGAATATACAGGGCTCTTATACGCTCGAAACTTGATTATGGATGCCAAAATTATGGCTCCGCGGCAAAAACCTACCTGAAAAGTCTGGATCCAATACATAATCAGGCACTGCGCATCTGCACAGGAGCATTCCGAACCTCACCTATCAACAGTCTCCATATTCTTGCTCATGAACATTCTTTAAACAATAGACGCCTCAAACTTTCCTTGAACTTCTACTTCAAAACAAAACCTTACACTGATCACCCTTTACACCTTCATATTTTTAATCCATCTAATGTTGTCTTATTTCTTCATCGTCCTTCTGCAACCCCAACGTTTGGGATCCGAATGCGCCAGGTGCTCTTAGATTTGCAGCTGTCAGATTTAAATACTCTTAATAAAATAGAACTAATTGAACCATGGTGCGAAGTAAATATATCAACCATCAATGACCTGGCTAAATTCCCTAAAGAGACTACCTCTAATGCTGCTTACCAGCAAATATTTTCTGATACAAAATGTAAATATTCTGATTACCATGTCATTTTCACTGACGGATCAAAAGGAAACGAACACGTCGGCTTTTCTACAATAGTGGATGGTCACGTTAGGGCAGAAAAATTAAACCCATCTTGCTCTGTATTTACTTCAGAAATAAAAGCCATATCTACATCTCTCCAATCCATAACCCAATCCAATTACAAAAAATGGGTGATATACACTGACTCAAAGAGTTCAGTGGAAGCCATCTCTCACTGCAACAATAACAGCCACCCTATTGTCCTTCAGTCATATCATTTATACAAAAATCTTATAAAAAACCAATTTCATGTTCTCTTCTGTTGGGTCCCTGGTCATGTGGGAATTGCAGGCAATGAAGCAGCAGATTCAGCTGCCAGAGCCGCAAGTATCCTGGTTGATGACACTGTCCCTTTTGACGACATTAAAAACGTAATTTCTGAATGTCTTAACACGCATTGGCAGCGGTCCTGGAATCTTTAAACACAAAATAAATTACATTCCATCCAGCCCTCGGCTAAAGGTTTCACATCTTTACAACTTACCAGGAGACAACAAGTATTACTAGCTCGACTTCGCATTGGGCACACAAGGTTCACTCACAAATACCTCTTATGTCGCGAACCAGCTCCAACGTGCATTACATGTAATGTGAATCAGACAGTGTTACATATTTTAAGTAACTGCCCTAATTTTAACCAAACACGTTTTAAATATTTTAATAATTTTAACCCCTCTTTGAAGGAGTTGCTGGGGGACCCACCCCATTGCAATTTGTACTCCTTCCTCCAGGAGATTGGATTCTCCCTTTTAATTTAGTGTTTGTGCCGTTAAAATGTGATTTGTCTTTTTCTTGTTATTCAAGGTGTTTTATCCAACATATTATTTCATACGTTATTTAAATGTTTTTAATGTCTACTTGATTTTTATTACTTATTTTAAACTACCTATGTTTATAGCTCTCACCTGAAAACACGCTTACTTCTTTACTTATCTATATATTTTATCCCAAAAAAACGTTTGGCGCAGTATAGCCCTGAAGGGCTCTTGCGCCATAAAAATTAAACAAACCAACCAACCAACCAATCTGATAAACCCGAGAGTTACAGACCTATAGCTCTCACAAGCTGCCTTTGCAAAGTAATGGAGCGGATGGTAAACGCCAGGCTCATGTATATTTTGGAGTCTTGCCATCTGCTATCTTCATATCAAAGTGGATTCAGGCGCGGCAGATGTACCATAGACAACCTACTGCTTCTCGAAACATCAATAAGAGAAGCATTTCTCAAACGTAAACATCTTGTGAGCGTATTTTTTGACATTGAAAAAGCATATGACCGTACCTGGAGATATGGCATCCTCAAAACCCTGCACGAGTATGGGTTACGAGGTAATCTACCCATCTTTCTCTCTAATTTTCTTAGAGATCGAACTTTTCGCGTACGTGTCAAGTCTGTTCTGTCAGACACCTTCATTCAAGAAGAAGGAGTTCCCCAGGGAAGTGTACTAAGCGTAACTCTTTTTGTAATAGCAATCAACAACTTAATCGAACAACTGCCTCCCGCTGTCAAGGGTACCATGTTCGTTGATGACTTTCAAATTTCTTTCTCTTCATCGAGCATGAGTATCATTGAAAGACAACTTCAAATCGCTATAAATAAAGTATCACAATGGGCAGAGGAAAATGGCTTCACTTTCTCTGCTCAAAAACCTTCTGCATCCACTTCTGCCGTAAAAGAGGGCTTCACCCTGATCCAAGTCTTCTCCTTAACAATCAACCAATAACTGTAAAAGACCAAGGAAAATTCCTTGGTCTAACCCTTGATAATAAACTTAAATTTATACCGCATATTCAAGAGTTAAAAAAGAAATGTTCATTAAAATTAAATATCCTTAAAGTCTTAACGAACACTTCTTGGGGTGCTGATACAGAGTCTCTGTTAAGAATATACAGAGCTCTGATACGCTCAAAACTTGATTATGGATGTCAAATTTTTGGCTCCGCTGCAAAAACCTATCTGAAAAGTCTGGATCCAATACATAATCAGGCACTGCGCATCTGCACAGGAGCATTTCGAACCTCGCCTATCAGCAGTCTTCATATCGTTGCACACGAACAATCTCTAAACAATAGACGCCTCAAACTTTCTTTAAATTTTTACTTCAAAACAAAACCCTGCACCAATCACCCACTACATCTCCACATTTTTAATCCATCTAATGTTGCTTTATTTCTACACCGGCCTTCGATGACATCAACATTTGGGATCCGAATGCGTCGGGTACTCTCAGACCTGCAGCTATCGGATTTCAAAACCGTTAACACAATAAAACTAATTGAACCATGGTGCGAAGTCATACCTTCTATAATCAATGATTTCTCAAAATTCCCAATACAAACTACCCCTAATACAGTTTATCAACAAGTCTTTTATGAGATCAAAAGCAAGTATTCTGGTTATAAACACATTTTCACTGACGGATCAAAAGCAAACGAACACGTCGGCTTTTCCACAATAATTAATGATCAAGTTACGGCAGAAAAATTAAACACATCTTGCTCGGTATTTACTGCAGAAATAAAAGCTATATTTTCATCTCTAGAATCAATAGCCCAATCTGTTCATAGAAAGTGGGTGATATTCACTGACTCGAAGAGTTCAGTGGAAGCCATCACTCATTGCAATAATAACAGTCATCCTATAGTCATCCAGTCATATCTTTTATACAAAAACCTTATGCAAAATAATTTTGTGTTCTCTTTTGTTGGATTCCTGGTCATGTGGGCATTGCAGGCAATGAGGCAGCCGACTCAGCTGCCAGAGCTGCAAGTATCCTGGTCGATAATAGTGTCCCTTTCGATGATATCAAAAACGCCATCGGTGTAAGCCTCAACACGTATTGGCAGGGGACGTGGAATTCACAAATCCAAAATAAATTGCATTCGATCCAGCCCTCCACTAGAGGTTTCAAATCATTAAATATCACCAGGAAAGAACAAGTCTTAATAACTCGACTTCGCATTGGACATACCAGATTTACTCATAAATATCTCTTATGTCATGAACCAGCTCCAACATGCATTACATGTGATGTAAATCAGACAGTGTTGCACATTTTATGCAACTGCCCAAATTTTAATCTAATTCGTTATAAATATTTTAATAATTTTAACCCATCTTTGAAGGAGTTGCTGGGGGAGCCGCCCCATCGCAATTTGTACTCCTTCCTCCAGGAGATTGGATTCTCCTTTTTAATTTAGTGTTTCTCTCGACATTATGTGATTTCGTCCTTCCTTTGTTTTTCAAGATATGTTTTGCCCTTTTTGTATTTATCTTCAAATCGTTTAAATGTTTTTAGCGGCTGCACTTTTTAACACTAGCACTTGAAGTTTTATGCTTTCTTCTTCAAAATATGCTTTTATTTACCTTATTCTTTTATGAAAAATAAATAGCTTATAATAAAATATCGTTTGGCGCAGTATAGCCCTCAAGGGCTCTTGCGCCATAAAAATCAAACCAACCAACCAAACAAAGAGGTGGCTGACTGCATGGGGACTTACTTGGCAGAAGTCTCCAGTGCAAATATTAATTGCTCAAAATTTTTAACCATCAAATCACGCAAAGAACAAAAAGTTCTAGATTTTAATTCAAACATTTTTAATCAATACAACACAAAATTTACATTTCAAGAACTAAATATTGCTTTACAAAAATCAAAAAAGACATCACCTGTCCCTGACGACGTACACAATAGCATGTTAAAAATCTAAGCAGGTCTTCATTACAAAATATTCTAAAACAATTTAATCGAATTTATTCTGAGCACGAATTTCCGAAATTCTGGAGCCAAGCTATAGTAATTCCTATCCTTAAACCAAACAAACAATCTGATAAATCCGAGAGTTATAGACCTATAGCTCTCACAAGCTGCCTCTGTAAATTAATAGAACGGATGGTTAACGCCAGGCTCATGTACATTTTGGAGTCGCACCATCTGTTAACGTCATATCAAAGTGGATTCAGGCGCGGCAGATGCACCATAGACAACCTACTGCTTCTCTAAGCATCAATAAGAGAAGCATTTCTCAAACGAAAACATCTTGTGAGCGTATTTTTTGACAGTAAAAAAGCATTCGACCGCACTTGGAGGTTTGGGATCCTCAAAACCCTGCACGAATATGGGTTGCGAGGTAATTTACCCATTTTCTCTCCAATTTTCTGAAACATCGTTCTTTTCGTGTACGTGTCAAGTCTGTTCTTTCAGATGCATTTATTCAAGAAGGAGTTCCCCAGGGAAGTGTACTAAGCGTAACTCTTTTTGTCATTGCAATCAACAGCTTAATCGAACAACGGCCTCCCGCTGTCAAGGGTACCATGTTCGTTGATGTCTTTCAAATTTCTTTCTCTTCATCGAACATGAGTATCATTGAAAGACAACTTCAAATTGCAATCAATAAAGTAACCCAATGGGCAGAAGAAAATGGGTTCACTTTCTCTGCTCAAAAAACATTCTGTATCCACTTCTGCCGTAAAAGAGGGCTTCACCCTGATCCGAATCTTCTCCTCAATAATCAACCAATAGCTGTAAAAGATCAAGGAAAATTCCTTGGTCTCACCCTTGATAATAAACTAAAATTTATACCGCATATACAAGATTTAAAAAAGAAATGTTCATTAAAATTAAATATCCTTAAAGTCTTAGCGAACACTTCTTGGGGTGCTGATACAGAGTCTCTGTTAAGAATATACAGGGCTCTGATACGCTCAAAACTTGATTATGGATGTCAAATTTATGGCTCTGCTGCAAAAACCTATCTGAAAAGTCTGGATCCAATACATAATCAGGCACTGCGCATCTGCACAGGAGCGTTTCGAACTTCGCCTATCAACAGTCTTCATATCCTTGCACACGAACAATCTCTAAACAATAGACGCCTCAAACTTTCTTTAAATTTTTACTTCAAAACAAAACCCTGCACCAATCACCCACTACACCTCCACATTTTCAATCCATCTAATGTTGCTTTATTTCTACACCGGCCTTCGGTGACCCAAACATTTGGGATCCGAATGCGTCGGGTACTCTCAGACCTGCAGCTATCGGATTTCAAAACCGTTAACACAACAAAACTAATTGAACCATGGTGCGAAGTCATACCTTCTATAATCAATGATTTCTCAAAATTCCCAAAACAAACTACCGCTAATACAGTTTACCAACAAGTGTTTCATGAGATAAAAAGCAAGTATTCTGGTTATAAACACATTTTCACTGACGGATCAAAAGCAAACGATCACGTCGGCTTTTCCACAATAATTAATGATCAAGTTACGGCAGAAAAATTAAACACATCTTGCTCTGTATTTACTGCAGAAATAAAAGCTATATTTTCATCTCTAGAATCAATAGCCCAATCTGTTCATAGAAGGTGGGTGATATTCACTGACTCAAAGAGTTCAGTGGAAGCCATCACTCATTGCAATAATAACAGCCATCCTATAGTCATCCAGTCATATCTTTTGTACAAAAACCTTATGCAAAATAATTTTCGTGTTCTTTTTTGTTGGATCCCTGGTCATGTAGGCATTGCAGGCAATGTGGCAGCCGACTCAGCTGCCAGAGCTGCAAGTATCCTGGTCGATAATAGTGTCCCTTTCGATGACATCAAAAACGCCGTCGTTGTAAGCCTCAACACGTATTGGCAGGGGACGTGGAATTCAGAAATCCAAAATAAATTGCATTCGATCCAGCCCTCCACTAGAGGTTTTAAATCATTAAATATCACCAGGAGAGAACAAGTCTTATTAGCTCGACTTCGCATTGGACATACCAGATTTACTCATAAATATCTCTTATGTCATGAACCAGCTCCAACATGCATTACATGTGATGTAAATCAGACAGTGTTGCACATTTTATGCAACTGCCCAAATTTTAATCTAATTCGTTATAAATATTTTAATAATTTTAACCCATCTTTGAAGGAGTTGCTGGGGGAGCCGCCCCATCGCAATTTGTACTCCTTCCTCCAGGAGATTGGTTTCTCCTTTTTAATTTAGTGGTTGTCTCGACATTATGTGATTTCGTCCTTCCTTTGTTTTTCAAGATATTGTTTCCCCCCCGTGTCCGTTTACCTTGTCGTGGTGGGGGGGCTTGCGGTGTGGTGAGTTCGGGGCGAGCTCTTGGGAGGAGTCGTGAACCCCCAGTTGCTCAAACAGAATATCGGCGGGAGGGGATTTTTCTCCCTTCCTTCCCTCATCACACTTACCAAATGCGGACGAAAACCCCTAAGCCAAGGCGTGTCAACCGTGCCGATGGCTGCGTGGTACCGGGGGTAGTCGGTGCCTCAAACGGGAGACTTCAGGGATAGCAGGCGAACCCTGTCGTACGCAGCCTTACCTCTGTGTGGGGGGCTACACAGGGGCTAGACCCAATCTTTTCCCCCTAGTTCTCTGGTTCGTTTATGGATGAAAACTCAAAGAACACTTCTCCCCCTTGTGGGGAGCGTCAGAAAGACTCGTTCAGCTCTGCAAAATTTTTTATAATCAAAAGAAATGAAAACCTAACATTTACTGCTGTCTCCCCATTCTTAATTAATAAAGCTTTAATAAATCTCATCGGTGAGTTCCAATCGGTTAAAAAATTACGTACAGGCGAATTATTAGTCGAAATAAAGCATCCTAAACAAGTTCATCCTATTCTTGCAATCAAACAACTAGGCCCATACCTTTGTACAGTTTCAGCACACTCAACATTAAACTTTTCTCGGGGAATCATTTCGGAGCCGGACCTTCTATTTACATCAGAGAAGGAAATTCTAGAGGAAATGCAAGATCAACACGTAAGTGGAGTGAAGAGGATAACTATCAAACGCAACGGCGAAATGCAGAATACGAAGCACATCATTCTGACTTTTAATACGCCTATCCTCCCTTCACGTGTCAAAGCTGGTTATCTCTCTTGTCCAGTTAGACCTTACATCCCAAATCCACTACGATGTTTTAATTGCCAGCGTTTTGGACATTCCAAGCTGTCATGCCGTGGTACAGGAACCTGTGCCAGATGTGCTGAGCCCGGCCACGACAGCAATGAATGCTCAAAGGAATTTAAATGCGTCAACTGCAAAGGAGACCACCCATCATACTCTAGAAAGTGCCCTAAATGGCTAACCGAAAAAGAAGTACAGGTCATCAAAACCATTCAAAAAATATCATATCCAGACGCGAGAAAAATTGTCCAATCTCGTACACCTACAACTGGACTTTCATATTCTGCTGCTGTAAAAAAAGTATTCAACTCCATAAGCACACAAACTGAACCTCCAGTAAACAAAGTAAACAGCAATAAAATACCGAACTCACCTAATGCTATAACTGTAAACACAACCAAATCAAATAAACAAAATAATAGCCCCAAATCTTCTTTTCAGAAAACTAATCAAAATCAACAGCAAAAAAAAAAAAACAGATAATGTATCTGTTATTGTTAATCAAAACAAACCATCCAGCCAGAACTCGAAAAAACTAATTGAAAAAAAGAAACTTTTACAAACGCGCACAAAAATCGGGGTAGCCTCTAAACAGAGGCCCCCAAAATTTTATAACTTTAGAAAGGAGGACTTTTTGCTTTCTAGCAAGAAAGTAAAATTGTCCAAATCACACATAGAAACACTCCAACAATCTCCTCCCCAGGAGGAGGACGAGGATGTTGACTTTGAAGATCTTCCGCCATCCGACGATGAAGGGTGGACGGACCATCCTCCCTCATGAGCTGCTCCCTCTCTTTGTGGCCGTTTCTCCTTCCTTTTTTCTCCATGGCCCTGAGCATTCTCTCTTGGAATTGTCAGAGTTACTCGCATAATGTCACTGACATAAAAGATCTTGTCGAATACCACCAACCGGCCATATTTTGTCTGCAAGAAACATTTCTGTCCCCTGCTGATAGACCGAGGTTGAAAGGTTTTGACATATACCGCAAGGACTGCTTGTCAGGTGACCGTCGTTGTGGAGGAGTGGCATTGCTAATCGCTAATGATTATGCATCCAGCCAGCTCAATATCAACACATCCCTGCAAGCAGTAGCTGCGCGCGTTCACCTTCACTCGCTGTTTACAATCTGTTCTATATATATTCCACCTTCTTACGATTTGAGAGGCGTGGAATTGCAAACACTTGTAGATCAACTTCCTCCCCCATTTGTCCTCTTGGGGGATTTTAATGGCCATAATCCTCTCTGGGGAAGCCCAGCCTCCAACAGCAGAGGTTTAATTATTGAAAACTTGATTGAAGACAATGATCTATGTGTTCTTAACGACGGTGAAAATACCTATTTCCACCTTCCTACACAAACCTACCATGCCATCGATCTTGTAATATCCTCACCTTCCTTTCTGCCACTTTGGGATTTCCAGGTGCAGGGTGGTCTCTACACCAGTGGCCACTTTCCAATCAAAATAACTTATACTGGACGCTGCAGCTTTCAGCAGCATCACCAAGCTCGACTTCGCATTGATCGAGCTGATTGGACAGCATTTACCCAGTTGGCAGAAATTAAATCAGAAGACGTGACTGATATTGATATCGATGTAGCGGTAAAGCGAGTAACCGACATCATCTTAAACGCAGCTAACGCTGCTATACCAAAAACCACTAAAGGCAGGATCAAGTTTCCTAAGCCTTGGTGGAACCATGATTGTCAGGAGGCCCATAAGAAACAAAAAAAGGCATGGAGCACGTTTCGTCGTTATCCAACCACACAAAATCTCGTGGCACTTAAACGAGCTCGTGCTGAAGCTCGAAGGATTCGACGGAAGAGCCAGCGGGACTCGTGGCAGACCTATGTCAGCACAATCACGACGTCCACCCCATCAAAGACCGTATGGGGTAAAATAAAAAAAATCGTTGGCAACTACAATACATCTTGTGCACCCATTCTGGAGAATAATGGTCGTATTTTATCCGATTACAAAGAGGTGGCTGACTGCATGGGGACTTATCTGGCAGAAGTCTCCAGTGCAGATAACTATTGCTCAAAATTTTTAACCATCAAATCACGCAAAGAACAAAAAGTTCTAGATTTTAATTCAAACATTTTTAATTCATACAACACAAAATTCACCCTTCATGAACTAAATACTGCCTTACAAAAATCAAGAAACTCATCACCTGGTCCAGATCAAATTCACAATAGCATGTTAAAAAATCTAAGCAGGTCTTCATTAGAAAATATTCTGCAGCTTCTTAACAGAATTTATTCTGAACATAGATTCCCAAAATCCTGGAGTCAAGCAATAGTTATCCCTATACTTAAACCAAACAAACAATCTGATAAACCTGAGAGCTATAGACCTATAGCTCTCACTAGTTGCCTATGTAAAGTCATGGAACGGATGGTAAACGCCAGACTGATGCACATTCTGGAGTCACACCATCTCATATCCTCATATCAAAGTGGCTTTAGGCGTTGCAGATGCACAATCGACAATCTAATGCTTCTCGAAACATCAGTAAGAGAAGCATTTGTTAAACGAAAACATCTTGTGAGCGTATTTTTCGATATTGAAAAAGCATACGACCGTACCTGGAGGTATGGGATCCTCAAAACCCTTCATGAGTATGGGTTGCGAGGTAATTTACCCATCTTTCTCTCCAATTTTCTGAAACATCGCTCTTTTCGTGTACGCGTCAAGTCTGTTCTATCGGATACCTTCATTCAAGAAGAAGGAGTACCCCAGGGAAGTGTACTAAGCGTAACTCTATTCATTATAGCAATCAATAGCTTAATTGACCAATTGCCTCCCGCTGTAAAAGGTACCATGTTCGTGGATGATTTTCAAATTTCTTTCTCATCAACGAGCATGAGTATCATTGAAAGACAACTTCAAATTTCAATCAATAAAGTAACCCAATGGGCAGAAGAAAATGGGTTCACTTTCTCTGCTCAAAAAACATTCTGTATCCACTTCTGCCGTAAAAGAGGGCTTCACCCTGATCCGAATCTTCTCCTCAATAATCAACCAATAGCTGTAAAAGATCAAGGAAAATTCCTTGGTCTCACCCTTGATAATAAACTAAAATTTATACCGCATATACAAGAGTTAAAAAAGAAATGTTCATTAAAATTAAATATCCTTAAAGTCTTAGCGAACACTTCTTGGGGTGCTGATACAGAGTCTCTGTTAAGAATATACAGGGCTCTGATACGCTCAAAACTTGATTATGGATGTCAAATTTATGGCTCTGCTGCAAAAACCTATCTGAAAAGTTTGGATCCAATACATAATCAGGCACTGCGCATCTGCACAGGAGCGTTTCGAACTTCGCCTATCAACAGTCTTCATATCCTTGCACACGAACAATCTCTAAACAATAGACGCCTCAAACTTTCTTTAAATTTTTACTTCAAAACAAAACCCTGCACCAATCACCCACTACATCTCCACATTTTCAATCCATCTAATGTTGCTTTATTTCTACACCGGCCTTCGATGACCCCAACATTTGGGATCCGAATGCGTCGGGTACTCTCAGACCTGCAGCTATCGGATTTCAAAACCGTTAACACAACAAAACTAATTGAACCATGGTGCGAAGTCATACCTTCTTTAATCAATGATTTCTCAAAATTCCCAAAACAAACTACCGCTAATACAGTTTATCAACAAGTGTTTCATGAGATCAAAAGCAAGTATTCTGGTTATAAACACATTTTCACTGACGGATCAAAAGCAAACGATCACGTCGGCTTTTCCACAATAATTAATGATCAAGTTACGGCAGAAAAATTAAACACATCTTGCTCTGTATTTACTGCAGAAATAAAAGCTATATTTTCATCTCTAGAATCAATAGCCCAATCTGTTCATAGAAAGTGGGTGATATTCACTGACTCAAAGAGTTCAGTGGAAGCCATCACTCATTGCAATAATAACAGCCATCCTATAGTCATCCAGTCATATCTTTTATACAAAAACCTTATGCAAAATAATTTTCGTGTTCTTTTTTGTTGGATCCCTGGTCATGTAGGCATTGCAGGCAATGAGGCAGCCGACTCAGCTGCCAGAGCTGCAAGTATCCTGGTCGATAATAGTGCCCCTTTCGATGACATCAAAAACGCCGTCGTTGTAAGCCTCAACACGTATTGGCAGGGGACGTGGAATTCAGAAATCCAAAATAAATTGCATTCGATCCAGCCCTCCACTAGAGGTTTTAAATCATTAAATATCACCAGGAGAGAACAAGTCTTATTAGCTCGACTTCGCATTGGACATACCAGATTTACTCATAGATATCTCTTATGTCATGAACCAGCTCCAACATGCATTACATGTGATGTAAATCAGACAGTGTTGCACATTTTATGCAACTGCCCAAATTTTAATCTAATTCGTTATAAATATTTTAATAATTTTAACCCATCTTTGAAGGAGTTGCTGGGGGAGCCGCCCCATCGCAATTTATACTCCTTCCTCCAGGAGATTGGATTCTCCTTTTTAATTTAGTGGTTGTCTCGACATTATGTGATTTCGTCCTTCCTTTGTTTTTCAAGATATTGTTTTGCCCATTTTGTCTTTATCTTCAAATTGTTTAAATGTTTTTATCGGCTGCACTTTTTAACACTAGCACTTGAAGTTTTATGCTTTCTTCTTCAAAATATGCTTTTATTTACCTTATTCTTTAAAGAAAAATAAATAGCATATAATAAAATATCGTTTGGCGCAGTATAGCCCTCAAGGGCTCTTGCGCCATAAAAATCAAACCAACCAACCAACCAACCAAGATATTGTTTTGCCCATTTTGTCTTTATCTTCAAATTGTTTAAATGTTTTTATCGGCTGCACTTTTTAACACTAGCACTTGAAGTTTTATGCTTTCTTCTTCAAAATATGCTTTTATTTACCTTATTCTTTAAAGAAAAATAAATAGCATATAATAAAATATCGTTTGGCGCAGTATAGCCCTCAAGGGCTCTTGCGCCATAAAAATCGAACCAACCAATCAAACCAAATCATTGAAAGACAACTTCAAATCGCTATTAATAAAGTAACACAATGGGCGGAGGAAAATGGCTTTACTTTCTCTGTTCAAAAAACTTTCTGTATCCACTTCTGCCGTAAAAGAGGTCTTCATCCTGATCCAACACTTCTCCTGAACAATCAACCAATAGCTGTAAAAGATCAAGGAAAATTCCTTGGTCTTACACTTGATAACAAACTCAAATTTATACCGCATATACAAGAATTAAAAAAGAAATGTTTACTAAAATTAAATATCCTTAAAGTCTTATCGAACACTTCCTGGGGTGCTGATACAGAGGCTCTCTTAAGAATCTACAGGACTCTAATACGCTCAAAACTTGATTATGGATGCCAAATTTATGGCTCCACGTCAAAAAGCTATCTGGAAGCTCTGGATCCTATCCATAATCAGTCACTGCGCATCTGCACAAGAGCTTTCCGAACCTCACCTATCAACATTCTTCATATTCTTGCTCATGAACAATCTTTAAACAATAGACGCCTCAAACTTTCATTGAACTTCTACTTCAAAACAAAACTTTATACTGATCACCCGTTACACCTTCATATTTTTAATCCATCTAATGTTATCTTATTCCTTCATCGTCCTTCTGCAACCAACATTCGGGATCCGAATGCGCCAGGTGCTCTCAGATTTGCAACTATCAGATTTTAATGCTCTCAATACAATAGAACTGATTGAACCATGGTGTGAAATAATTCCATCTACCATCAACGATCTCGCTAAATTCTCTAAAGAGACTACCTCCAATACAACTTACCAACAAATATTTTATGATACAAAAAGCAAATATTCTGATTATCATGACATTTTCACTGACGGATCAAAAGCAAACGATCACGTCGGCTTTGCCACAATAATAAATGGTCAAGTTACAGCTGAACAATTACACCCATCTTTTTCGGTTTTTACATCGGAAATTAAAGCTATATTCATATCTCTACAATCAATAGCCCAATCCGCTCACAAAAAGTGGGTGATACACACTGACTCAGAGAGTTCAGTGGAAGCCATCACTCACTGCAAGAATAATAGCCATCCTATAGTCATTCAGTCTTATCATTTTATACAAAAGTCTTATACAAAATAATTTTCATGTACTCTTTTGTTGAATCCCTGGTCACGTAGGCATTTCCGGCAATGAAACCGCCGATTCAGCTGCCAAAGCCGCAAATATCCTAGTTGATGATATTGTTCCTTTTGATGACATTAAAAACGCAATATCTGAATGTCTTAATACGCATTGGCAGCGAACCTGGAATCTCGAAACACAAAATAAATTGCATTCGATCCCGTCGACTAAAGGTTTCAAATCATTACAACTTACCAGGAGAGAAAAAGTTTTATTAACACTTTTGGGAACCACTGTATGTCTTTTAACTCTTATTCTGAGAGCAGTAATTCACCAAACATATTAACACAGATAGGAGAAGAAAACAAAAGTCTATATCCTAAGTCAAGGCTCCTTCTCACCCCCCCCCCCCCCACCCCAAGAAACACACTCTAATGAACACATACAACAATTTTCATTTCTTAAATAGTATATTATCGATTACATTCGTTTACGTTTTTCTTTGTGTATGGTATGATTATTTAAATTTATTATTAATATTAACATAATTTCAGTCCGAACAACATGATAAAGTTACCTTTGGCATAACATAAGAACATTCTATTTTTGGTTAATATATATTTAAATTCAACCAATATATAAGAAAAAAAGTAGAGAATAACAATATTATATATAGTAACCAAAATTTTCAACACATTGTATCGTATCCACATGATTTTGAAATAATCTTATTGGATTCAAAAAAAGAAAAAAGAAAATCTTAAGCATCAATACTAAAACGAATTTAACACAAGCGAAAAATTTAAATTTTAACTATCACAGACTTATATTTAAAGAGGAACAACCTACACCTTAAATATCTCCGTTAAATTTTCCCACCCACTATTTGTAGAAGCGTTGACAAATTTAGAATTCAATTTGAAATGTGTTCTGTATAAAAATGAAAATATACTTCGGAATTACATGAATCATAAGTCACTGTCGGAAAGAAAAAGTAATCAAATGAATTATGCGAAAATAAAAAATAAAAAAGCAATATTAAAAATTAAAAAAAATAATTAGTTGTGAGTGAAATATTTTCTTTTCGTTTACTTTCCTTTGACGACATCAGTTTCATCTCAATCAATTGAAACAAGTTTTTAACTTCATTCTTACAAATTTTCGTGAATATTAAGCTGCATTCTGCTAAAGCTATTGAAATGCACAATGTAAAAACTATTTAAAATGTAGAAGTTCTTTAAATATTTCTTTCATTGTAAAAATGGAAAAAGAAGAGGAACGAGTTTAATTATTGTTCATTAAAAAAAGTTGGGATTTTTTTTATCTGCTATACTACAACACTGTTTATCATCACCATTTTGTCGAATTCCTTGAGTATTTTGTTGATATGATTTGTCTTCTGTTCTTATTAAAACTTCAAAAGTTCAAAAATGGGTCTGTAACATTTTTGATGTCATTCTTCTAGACATCATTTTTGCTCTAAATAAAAGAAAAAAAATTTCTACTCATAGTGAGTAGTTAAATCAAGAGGTTTGTAAGTAGGGGCATGGGAGCCTTATCAATGCTACCAAGGGGGAGGTAGCTTTATGCAATAGTATTACTTAGAGAACTAAAGTTGGAATGCTTCTAAAAGACAGATGAAAATGCATGAAGCTCTTTGTAAAAACATTTCCAGGAAGCAACGTATAGTTTCCGAGCACAAACCTTTTTCCAACTCGAAAAATCTTTTAAAGAATGTATGTGCATACAAGAATTGGGGGAATTAGATGCACCACTTAGTCCATCATAATTGTTTCTAGTTCAACTTGCTTGTCCTATAGTATATTATTCAGAACTGGATTAGTAACCCCATGTTCCTTCAATATTGTGAAGATCAAGGGGGAAAAAATGTTAGGTTATACACACAAACATTCATACTCTTACTTATATCGCTTTCCGAAAAGAAAATTGACATAATGGGGGGGGGGGGGATCAGTTTAGGAGAAAACCAAGGTTGTACGTAATGCTACTGTTAACTGATTTATTCTCAAATACTGAAATATGCGCATTTTCTGTTTTTTTTTTTAGTCTAAATTAATATTGTATAGTTAAAGTACGAGCAGTCTTATCCTTAGAGTACGAAATTTTAATAGCGTGTCACTGCTGATACCGTTTATACGTCACCAGACACCTTGCGAATTTTGTGGCAAAAAAGCGCATTAAATTTAGATTTTAAATCAATGATTAGAATATTTTTCAAATTTTCAAAATGTGTCACTTCTGTTCCCTGGGTATTAGAGGACCCCCCAGGGAACAGACCCCCCCCCCCGCCCCCCTACATAATTTGATCATGAGATAAAAATTGTTAAAAACGCATCAGTGATATTAGGTGAAAATTGTTATGTTTCATATGTACATCATACTAATAACGGTAAAATTTATTATTTTACCGCTTTATCAAATTTTAATTAAAACTAAACTTTTAATTAACGCTTTAATTCTGTAATATTTGCAATTTTTTAAATTTTTCCAAAAATTTCAAATAAAATAAACGAAATCAAGAAAATGGGGGAAAAGAGCAATAAAAGTCAATTGTTTCATTTCTTTTCGCCAACAAAACTTTTACTGATAAAGCGACAGAGATGTCAACCCCGCTGAAATTGAGATCGTTCGACATTCGGGGGGAGGAAAGAGCACAGTTATTCACACGTAACCGCCCAAGAGGAGGGGCAGGCTTGGTAGGACAGGAGCCGTTTCTAGAAACAATAACTCCAATGAGTAGGGTCCTGTCGCCACTCGTGATTGCGAAAAACATAATTTGAAGTCCAAATTTTAGAATTCAAATTAATTTTTTTTTTCTCTCTCTCTCTCTTTCATTGTCGGCCAACAACGAGTTCGGTTAACGATCACGTGAATAAAGGCTTAGCTGTATTTAAAATCAGATTTAAAAAGCGTTATAATTCGAATTCTATGTAACATGGAAGTTCCAAACACATTCTATCAGATGCAGAAAAATATACTCGTTATTTTGGTACTAAGTTTTTAAATACGTTTTCACTGCAAAAATCGCGAAAAACCTTTGAGGTTTTTAATTATTATCTTAAATATTTAATGTCATCCGCAGATGCAACCTAGCTACGAACAATCTCGAAATCAACTCTCCTTTGTAACATTTTTTTTTTTTCCAAAACCAATCGGTTCACCCGTTTAGCCGCTAGAATGCCCCAGACAGATACACAGACACACACACAGACACGTCAAACTTATAACCCCCTTCCTTTATGTGTCGGGGGTTAAAAAGAATTTCTAAAATACTGCATTTGCCCATTCGGAATGAAATAAATAGCAAGATATGAAACACACGTGCGTCACAAAATATTTTTCTCCAGTTATATGTAACAGAAACGTAAGAACCATGATTTTTACATTTTTGATGCAAGATGTAGCAATTAGATGAATTTAATATATTTTCCCCTCCTTCCTCTCCTCCCCCCCTCCCATTTGATAGAAATTTTAAAATTTAAGGTTTGTAGCCAAACGTTTTCGAATTTTCAAGGTTTCCAAGCATTTTAAGTGAAATTTTTCTTTTCTACTTTTCACTTTTTAGGGACGAATCATGCAATTTTTCGGGAGTTGGAAACCCCCTACAAAGCAGGGGATCTAAACTATAGCTTGTTTAGCTAATAGGTAAATTTGGCCCTGATTCTTAGAAAAACAGTATTGATGACAGAGCATTTTTATAAGCATGATAATATACAACTTTAATCACAATGCAATAAGTGACCGCAAATTGAAAACGTATTTAAAAATAATTTTTTAACTACTGAGACTTCGAATGTGGACTATACAACAACAAAGGCTATACAACAACAATTAAAACATGAAATATATATATATATATATATATATATATATATATATATATATATAATAATAAAAATAATGAAGCTAAGAAAGTTATTAGCCTCAGCTAATTACATAACAAAAAAAAAATCAATGAACTGGGAAATAATAACCATAGGTAAAATATTGTGTTATTACAGAGATTACTTTCACAAACTTGGCAAAAATAAACTTAGTATTCTACCAAAACACTATCAGTAACAAAACCGAAACGTTCATGAATCAAACTGTAATTACGTTTGACGTTTCATAACTAAGCTGTTTTCACAAATTCATCCTAAAATTTTATTAATTCTTATAATGACAGTATTAATGACTGAGCATTTTTATAAGCATAGTAATATACAAAATAATCACAAACTAATAAGTGACCGCAAATCGACACGTGTTTGAAAAATAACTTTTTAACATTGAGACCTCGAAATCTTGAGTGTTAATTAAAGCTGAACTATACGATAACGCAGGTAAACAATTTAATTCATGAAAATAAATAAATAAACAATTAAGAAAAACTTAGAAAGATATTATTAGCTAATTACATAACAAAACATCGACAAAATGGGGGAAAATGACCATATGTCAAATATTGTGTTATTTACTATTAGATTACTTCACAAAACCTCAGAAACGATGGCTTCCTGTGGGTGAATATTTTATAGCGCCCCTTCCCCTCACACAGAATGGGGAGAAAAGTACCGAACATTTTTATATAAATTATTAGATAATTGAGCACGAAATCCGAAATTTATGTGTACCATAAAGACAGGAATTATATCTACTTAATTAAATTGGTCAATTTGCATTCTAAAAAGAATTTTTGAAAAAGAACAAAATTAAAAAAATTAACTAGTTGATTGTAATGCAACAATGCTAAGTTTACGGCACCCCCTCCCCCTTCCTCGACTGGTCTTGCTCAGGGCTGTCCTAAGAAATAACGACTTCTGGGGCGACCATTTTCTGGCACCCCCTTCCCTCACACAGAGAGGTGGGAAAAGTACCGAACATTTTCATATTAATTATTAGATAATTGAACATGTTATCCGAAGCCTATGTATACCATAAAAGGCATGTGAAATGTATTATATTAGCATTTAAAAGCAACTTTTTTTTATATATAAGAAGGAAATGTACAAAAAAAAAAATGTAATGCAGCGAAAGCTTAGTTTATAGCGCCCTCTCTCTCTCATATGTTGGCGTCCAGGGCAATCGCCCCTCTTTGGACGGCCCCGAAGGCCGACGTCAGGGGCGAATATTTTCCGGTGCTGGAGGCACCGCCCTTCCTCTCCTTTTTCACACAGAATAGTAGTAGAAAAAGTACCGAACAGCTTTACATTAATTATTACATAAATGAAAATGTAATCTATTATCCAAGTGTAATATGTGCACCATTAAAACAGGAATTAAATCTAATATATGTATTTGCATTCTAAAACCATTTCTTTAAAAAGACTGAAATTTAAAAAAAATGATTAATTAGAATGCAGAAAAGGTTTAGTTTATGGCGCCCTCTCAGATCTCTGCTCATCATCAGATGTAAACAATGATGAATGGCAGAGGGTAATTTACTGTTCAGAAGTTGCCGAACCCACCCCCCTCCCCTTTTTTTTTGTATGGATTGGGGAGCTCTTTACTGCAACTGTTTCACAGTTTGCATATCTTATTGAAACAGGAAAACTAGTATCTCATGCAGGCACTTTACGGAGGAAATCGTTTTCCCTCTTTTCTATTATAATCATTCCAATACAGTTTAAAGTTACACGGTGTAAAATTAATAACGTTAATATTGCGAGGGGGGGGGGGGTAAGGGAGATTTGCTATAACGTTATTAAAAGAGCTAATACTACATTGTGTACCAAGTTTGAAGTATAATGTGCTCTTTGGGAGCACTCATCTATTGTTTTAAAATTCAACCTAGTTTTTTTAAGCAATAACATATGTTGGTACTTTATGTTTGATGTTTAAAAAAGTATTTTAGCATTATTTTCTCAGACTTTTCCAATTCTTTTGAGAATCAGGGTCAGAATATAGAGTAAGAAGATAGTTTAAATGAAATATCTAAAATATTTGAAAAATGTCTTAAAATAATTTATAATTCTCAGTAATAATCAGTCTTCTAATGTCAATTTTCAGACTCCGTTTCTTGTTGCAGAACGATCAAATCTTCTTCTAACTAAGCTACAGTTTTAAAAAGATGACTTAGCTTTTACAGACGTTAAAGTCTGTAGAAATCTGTTTATCTTAGAACATTTTTTGATTCTCCGATCGGAACGGTGATTAAGAGCAAATATTTATTTTTAACAGAAAAATTAAGTTACTGTTGTATATTAAAAATGCTATTATGAAAGATATTTGTAAATCAAAAGAACTTCTTTTTCTTGAACTTGAGTTTAAACTCCATTTTCTTTCCTCCTTTCGTAGTCATTTTCCAAACACTAACGTTATTGGTATGAATAAAGAGTGAAAATACCTATCGAAAAAGAGCAGTGTAAATGATTTCTTGATTACAACACACAATAATTGCAGTTAATCTTAAAATCTTCATATTAAGGTTAATTCTAAAGCAGCCAATAAAATTTAAATTAAAAATTTAGAGAAGAAGAAATATAGGTATAGTAAAGCTATTCGTACAAATTTGTATACCGTCGCATTTTGTGTAAAATTAGCTCCTGATGTATATGACATAGCTGCCAAGTGCTCCGTTTTTCCCGGAGTTTCTCCGATTTTTATTGCATACTCCGAAAATCCGATTTATTCCAAAAAAACTCCGTTTTTTTGACTTTGCTTGTACACTTTTCGATTTCTGAGGAAAAAGAAGAAATTTCCCTATCCTGGAAGGTAGGAATTATGCACAAACTCAACAAAAGATGAGGCAATTGTATGCCCTGGAAGCATTAGTGTCAAGATAAACACTGAGTGGGAGCGCTAATCGATCGGAGAACATCGTTTTTTTCATTGAGCATTTCAGCTACGTGCAAAACGTAGCCGCCATGTTTGGTCATTCAGAAGATGGAAGTAGACGATGCTTATGCTTTCGTTTTCAAAGACAAAGCAGAATTGGGGGTTTCTTTTAACTGCAAACTAATGAAAATCAGCAAAATGTGCTGCAAAATGTTTTTTTTTTTTTTGGTTATTTTAAATAATTTTATTGAGAAATGAAAACAAGTATACTATTTAAAATTTCATCTTATCCCTATTGCTTTTGGACACGAATGTGCTAAAGATTCTCAATTAAATTGTAGTTTCATGGGGATTTTTTATTTTCAAATTATTTTCATGCAACAAATTCAAAATTTTATATCTGAATTTTTGACTTAGTCGCCATATTTGGTCATTTGCGAGATTTAAGTACACATAACTCTTAAAGTGGCCAAGTTTTCAAAATCGGAATTAGATGTTTATTGCAATGCAAACTATTGAAAATAATGCGAATTGGGCTTCTTTTTTTTTTCCGGAAAATTCTTAATTTTTTTCTTGAAAAATGAAAAAATTTTTTCTTCAGAATATTATGTTATCCTGATTGGTTTGGATGCTAATGTGCTAAAAACTGTCTATTTCATCTAAATTTTAGTTTTTTTAAGGATTATTAGGATTATTAATTATTTATAATTACTTTTAATGCAACAAATTCAAAAATCTATCATCTTAAATTTTTTGCATTGTTGCCATGTTTGGTCATTTGCAACATGGAAGTAGACAAGACTATTAATAGCCTAAGTTTCCGAAAACAGAATTGGTTGTTTGTCTCAATGCAAACTATTAAAAATAACAAAAGGCAAAAAGTTATGTTTTTTTTTTTTTTTTTTCAATTATTTTTTTGAAAGAGAAATTTTATCTGTATTTGATCCTTATTGCCTCGGAGGATTTGTTATAAGCTGAAACCATTTCATCTAAAATGAAGGTTCCTGCTGACTTCTCATTTATTTATTTATTTTTTTTTAATAAATCAGAAATCTATTTTAACTTGAATTTTCCATGTACAAAAAAAGTATTGAATGACTCTATTTTAAAATGTGTGAAGTCCTATTCATCTATATATTTTTTTCATGAAAGTTGTAAAAACTGCCCCATCTCCCTCCAGTTTGTGGTTCAAAACTTGGTGACAGTTGTGGCCACTAAGTTTTTGGAGTCTAGTGGCCACTGGCCAGTTAGAAGACTTCCAAGTCTTGACCTTTACTATGAAGTTGCTTTACTTCCAAGTATAAGAAGTAATCGTGTTTTTTTTTTTTTTAAATCTTCAATATGTTCTTATACAATGCATTTTCGATACATGTAGGATATGTATAAAGGAATATTTTAAAAAAGAGTTGCAGTTTTATTAAATCAAAAAGTAATCATGTTTTTTTTTTTAATTTTCAATATGTACTTACGTAATGATGCTTTTTTAATGTAAAATATTTTTATTTTAAACTTGGTTGTAGTTTTGTTGAAAATCTAACATGAAAATTCAGAAACGCATTGTAATGGTGCTTAGAACTTATAGAAGCTTACGGTACAGAAGAAAGGTTTAGCACAGGCCACGATTTGGTGCTCCTATTTTAACCCTCATTGCTCCTATTTTTTCCCTGAAGTGCTCCTATTTTTTTTATCTTGAGGTTGGCAGCTATGATATGAGCAATATTTTCGTTGAAATTTTATTGATGAAATATAATTTAAAATATATTCGCGAAAATTTTCAGGATTAAAATATTTATATTTTTTATAAACTCTGAAATTAACTTTGGGTGTCATCTACCAGATGGGCATCACCCAGGCAAACCACCTCTCTCAAGAACTTGGATTTAGAAAAAAAACTTTTTTTCTCTTAAGTTACAGCTTTCAAAAATTGAAAGCACTCGATTTGATTAATATCTATTTGTTAGACATAAAAGGGGGGGGGGTGCAAATTACTGGTAATCCTTTTCAATTTTTTTAAAAGGGATTTTTAAGTTATCTCACTATTTAACTTGTAACTATTGGAAAATTTGATTTTTAAATTGAATTTCTAACGTTGTAAGCGTCTTGGGCGAACAAAATGCGAAACTTTCATTAAAAGGAATTAATATTTCAATCTCTGTTTAGAGGTTTTCCCCCTTCCCCTGAAGGGAGAGAGCGAGTTGAAAAAATACACTTAAAATTGTTTTTTAAAAAGTCCGGAGTTGGAGTCGGAGTCGGGCGTTTCAAAATCTAGGAGTTGGAGTCTGGGTTGGAGTCGGCGATATTCCATCCGACATCATAAAAACAATGAACAAAACAGGCCCTAAAACTGATCCTTGAGGAACCCCGTTTAAAACCTCACTCCAATTAGAATAATTTCCCCTTACAACTACTCTTTGTTTCATTCCAGTCAGCCAGTTTTTTACCCAAAAGAAAGTTTTCCCTCCTATTCCTATATCAGCTAATTTGCTAAGTAGAGCAACATGCGGTACCTTATCGAAAGCTTTTTGAAAACCAATGTAAACAACATCTACAGGCTTCTTATTGTCCAAAGCCATGATAACTTTGCCATAGAAATGTAATAAATTAGTTGCACAAGATTTACCTTTCCTGAAACCGTACTGAAAAATAGTCAATAGATTATTAGTCTCTAGAAAATTTACTATCTTAATTTTTATCAATGTTTCAAAAATTTTGCAAACCACCGAAGTTAGACTCACAGGTCTATAACTTCCCGCACTCTCTTTAGACCCTTTCTTGAAGAGCGGTGTAATGTTAGCTAGCTTCCAGTCCTCTGGCACTGTCCCCGAGTTATAAGAAGCATTAAATATATTTACGATTACATCTGCTAATTCCTCCGCACATTCAACTAAAATTTTTGGATAAATATTATCAGGTCCCGGAGCCTTAGTCTCTTTAATTTTTGTCAAATGAAGTAAAACGTCATCCCTGGAAAATACAAAGTCCTATTGTATTATTAAAGAAATTTTAAGAATAAATTTCAGTTATTTAATGTTTTTTTTTTAAACTGTTCAAATACTGTTACAATCCATCATCTTTATCATTCGATTAAATTTACTGATGTCTTTTACTTAAAGAACTATCAAAATTAGAAAAATATTTTTTGCCCTAATTTTTGAAGACAAGATGGTAAAAAAAAAACTTTTTTCAAGGTCGTTCTTTTATCGTAGAAAAGATGGCCAACCATTATATTTTTTCTTTTATTCAAATATAAAAAAATTAGAAAATATCCCAAAATAGATTTCAAGTATTCACTCCGACTAACTGGTGTCTTGCAAATGTTATTTTTCAATATGCGAAAAGAGAATAGTTTTTAATTGTATAGACATATTTAAAAAGAAATACATACCTTCCATTCGACAAAGAAATGGCCTTTCACCAGTATGTAAATACGTATGTGTCCTTAACTGACCACTTTGGGCGAAGACCTTTACACAATTCGGGAAATCACAAGGGTAAGGTTTCTCTCCTAATAAAAAATAATCATTAAATGAGCAGGGTAAATGTTAAGATCCTTTTAGACAAAAAAATATAAATAAATAAACAAATAACACAGGAGTCCTTCCCCTCAAAAAATAAAAAAAAAATACCACGATTTAAATTTCAACGGCGCAGTCTGTACTCTGTGTCATGACTAACGCGACCCCCCCCCCCCCGGCCTTCCTCATTGGTGGATCCAACTGATAGAAAATAAATCAAGAACAATAACGACAGTGAATTCAGGCTATTAACTCTAAAATTAATAAAGATAACTACTTTTTGTTGGCTAATTGACCCGACGAGAGGCCATAGGGGCCCGGGCCTTGGGGGGGGGACACTAACACAATAAAAAAAAAGAAAGAAAACAAAGTAGAAAAGAAAAAAGAGAGGAAGAAAGAAAAAGGACGAAAAAGCTTCGAATAAGAGAAAACGTAAAGATTTAGTCAAATTTACTCTTTTGGTATTCACTGTTTAGGCACTTAAAATAGAGATAATTGTTTTCTGGTAAGGAGTTTTGATTTTCTTTTCTTTTCTTTTTTCTTCTCCCTCTCCCCACTTTTCTTTTCTTCCCCCTACCTTTTCTTTTTTTTCTTCCCCCTTTTCTTTTCTATTTTTTTTGGGGGGGGGTGGGGGGGGCGGTAGTGACCAGGTGACATATCCGACAAGAGGCCCGCCTTCGCTCTCTGCAGCCACGTCCGTGCTGAACCTCCGAAGAGGGCGGTGGAAAGACTAGTTGGGGGGGGGGGCGCCAAATATTTTTCAGGCACATGTTCACATATCTGGGGCGTGAGGGGGACTATTTATTCCAGAAAAAAGATATCGCTGCTGGGTAAGTTCTTTTCATGTTTTTTTTATTCAACTCCAAAAAAAAATAATAATTTTGTTCACCTCTTCAAGTACATCTTGTTCTACTAGAGTTCTACTTCAAACTTTTGGGTTGACCTTAAGAGGGGGAATGGTATTACTATAGTGGTAAAGAGCTCTTCTCTAGGTGGGGTATAGAATATCCCCAAATTTCGGGGGTTCGGGGGCGTCTCCCCCGGATCAAAATTTGAAAAATAGATATAAAATTATGCATTTTGAAATCATATAAGGAGTAATTGGAACTACAAAAACATGGGGGGGGGGGAGTAGGCAAACAAAACTTTTTTAAATTATAGTCGATCCCACTTTATGGAATAGTCCGGAAAAATATTCTAAAAAGCGGGATATTCCTTTATCCGGGATCAAAATAAGACATTTCATTGATTTGGTACATTGAAAATGTATTGTATTAAGCGGGATATTAAAAATTGTTTTAGTTGACAAATCAATGTCAGCAGCAGAAAAAGAGAAAGAGCGAGGGAGTAGAAAAGTTAATACATTATTACTTGCTCACATTGGCTTTCGGTACGACTAGTTTTTAATCTCCCCTGACCCCTCCAACTCCAACCCACCGACAAATACAACAATGAATTAAGTATAGAATGATCAATAGTGAAAAATGCTTTAAAATAAATGGTGCACAGAGTTAGAAAATAGGTAACTAAATACTAACATAATGATTCTGCCCATTTGGATGATTCATAATTTAAACACTTCATGAGAAATAAAATGAAACAGTTTGCTTAAAAGCTTCGAAGATTTACCTAATTATTTTGAAGGATTCCAGAGCTATAAAAAATAATTTAAGGACTTCATTTGTGCTTTCCAGTCTCTGATATTTTAGTACTTAGTCGTATAATTTAAGTTTTACAAACTTTGTAAAAAAACAGCTATTTTAAAATTAAATGAAAGAAAAGCTATTGGTTTCTCATTGCAACAACTTGTTTTTTTAATTACAAGTAGTGCAGGCTGAAAAAAAAGGTACTCAAATACCTTCGGAGACCAAATTTTTAAGTTATTTTTTTTCTGTATTTAAAATCAGATTTAATAAGCGTTATAATTCGAATTCTATGTAACATGGAAGTTCCAAACACATTCTATCAGATGCAGAAAAATATACTCGTTATTTTGGTACTAAGCTTTTTAATATGTTTTCACTGCAAAAACCACGAAAAACCTTTGAAAATTTTAATTATTATCTTAAATATTTAATGTCATCCGCAGATGCAACCTAGCTCTCGATATCAACTCTCCTTTGTAACATTTTTTTCCCCCAAAATCAATCGGTTCACCCGTTTAGCCGCTAGAATGCCCCAGACAGATACAGACACACACACACATACACACACAGGGGCGGATCTAGAGGGGGGCCATGGCCTCTCCCAAAGCCTTGTGATTGTAGGAATGTTTTTAAGGGAAGAAATATTATGAGAAAATAACAAAATTTAACACATGTATTTTACTGAAAAAAGGAGTATAGGCCTTAATTGGGAGATAAATTATATCCCTATCCTCAAAAGAAAACTTTTATTGCCAACATTTTTCTCCATCTTTTACATTATTTCTTGATTCCAACTACAGAAACTTGGACGATCTCTAAATGCTGCGGTTCTCAGAGTATACCTATTGTTCACAAGAACAAAGAAAGCTTAAATTTTCGTTTTATAGCTTTAATTTCGAAACTAGAAGGAGAACCCCCCTTTCCCATGAGCTTTCACAAATGCCTTGATGCGTAGCAAAAAATTGCATCTTAAGTCTTTTATTTGGAAAAAATGTCAACGGAAACTAGCTTATCCAGCCCTTATCACTTAACTTGTTTAAAAGCAACTTCAATGAATTTTTTTGGAACTTCAATTACAAACGAGTTTTGATAGGACCCCTTCCCTCCCTATTTTATATCGTGATGAAAACTTTAAAAAGGTTTTTTAGAGGAGCTCACAAATCTTCCATCCCTTTCTAAAATATGTATAAATATAGTTAAAAATCGAATTTTTTTAGAGCCTCAAAGAAAAAATATTTCCAGGAAGGAAGGATTCTAAGCACCTTCTCACTTCCTTTAATGTAAGCAAACATTACCTAAAGGTGCATTTTTAGACTGGACAGCTGAAGAGCTAGAAGAGCACCCCTCCTCTTCTAACTTCTCAATGTATAATGACAGAATATTTTGGTTTCTAACCTTTTTTTTCAAAAAGTATTTTGCGGCCAGCGTCCAAAAACGTACATCATCAAAAATAGACAAAATGCGTTTTAAGTTTCATAATTTTCAAAAATTACTCGGAAATTTAAATTTTGAAACATTTTCGAGGGAGATTCCTAAATCCACCCCCTCATCTAATGTCTCGATACCCTGCAAATTGAGTTTTTAAAACTTCATTTTAATAAAATACCTGGGGAGTTACCAGGACCCAATTTCCCAATAGGCAGAGTAGGCAGCTGCCTAGGGCGGCAAACTTATCAGGGGTGGCAAATTTTCTATTATAAAACACATTTTTTGAACTAAATTGCTATTCTTGAAAGTAAAATGTTAGCATTCTTTCATTTTCCACAGAGGCAATTTTTCTTGTAATTTAATAATGATTACTTTCACACATCTTATGAAAATTAAATGTTTTTCAATCATGGTATTTGCAGAATCATCAGCAAAATTTACCGAATAAAATATTTTTGGGGAAATCACTGTGATCATTTCGTCGGGGCTCTTCAGAATGTGAAACGCCATCATTTCTTCATAAGTTTGATAGTTTGAATCTGGGGAACAGTTTTTTACGTTTTTTGAGTCAAGGATATTTTGCTTCTTTTATGGGGGGAGGGGCGGAAGATTTCAAATTTGCCTAGAGGCATCATGGAGCTAAATTTGGCCCTGGGGAGTTTGTTCAAAAATTTCGGATTGCCCCTCCCAAAACAATCGGCTGGATCCGCCACTGCACACACACGCACACGTCAAACTTATAACCCCCTTCCTTTATGTATCGGGGGTTAAAAAGAATTTCTAAAATACTGCATTTGCCCATTCGTAATGAAAAAATAGCAAGATATGAAACACACATGCGTCACAAAATATTTTTCTCCAGTAATATGTAACAGAAACGTAAGAACCATGATTGTTACATTTTTGATGCAAGATGTAGCAATTAGATGAATTTAATATATTTTCTCCTTCTTCCTCCCCCCCCCTCCCATTTAATAGAAATTTTAAAATTTAAGGTTTTAGCCAAACTTTTTCGAATTTTCAAGGTTTTCAGCATTTTAAAATGAAAATTTTCTTTTCTACTTTCCACTTTTTAGGGACGAATCATGCAATTTTTCGGGAGTTGGAAACCCCCTACAAAGCAGGGACTCTAAACTATAGCTTGTTTAGCTAATAGGTAAATTTGGCCCTAATTCTTAGAAAAACAGTATTGATGACAGAGCATTTTTATAAGCATGATAATATACAACTTTAATCACAATGCAATAAGTGACCGCAAATTGAAAACGTATTTAAAAATAATTTTTTAACTACTGAGACTTTGAATGTGGACTATACAACAACAAAGGCTATACAACAACAATTAAAACATGAAAAAATGTATATAATAATGATAATAAAAATAATGAAGCTAAGAAAGTTATTAATCTCAGCTAATTACATAACAAAAAAGTCAATGAACTGGGAAATAATGACCATAGGTAAAATATTGTGTTATTACAGAGATTACTTTCACAAACTTCGCAAAAATAAACTTAGTATTCTACCAAAACACTATCAGTAACAAAACCGAAACGTTCATGAATCAGACTGTAATTACGTTTGACGTTTCATTTCTAAGCTGGTTTCACAAATTCATCCCAAAATTTTATTCATTCTCATAATGACAGTATTAATGACTGAGCATTTTTATAAGCATAGTAATATACAAAATAATCACAAACTAATAAGTGACCGCAAATCGACGCGTGTTTGAAAAATAACTTTTTAACATCGAGACCTCGAAATCTAGAGTGTTAAAGCTGAACTATACGATAACGAAGGTAAACAATTTAATTCATGAAAATAGGTAAATAAACAACTAAGAAAAACTTAGAAAGGTATTATAAGCTAATTACATAACAAAACATCGACAAAATGGGGGAAAATGACAATATGTCAAATATAGTGCTATTAACTATTAGATTACTTCACAAAACCTCAGAAATGGTGGCTTCCTGTGGGTGAATATTTTATGGCACCCCTTCACCTCACACAGAATAGGGAGAAATGTACCGAACATTTTTATATAAATTATTAGATAATTGAGCACGAAATCCGAAATTTATATGTGCCATAAAGACAGGAATTATATCTACTTAATTAAATTGGTCAATTTGCATTCTAAAAAGAATTTTAGAAAAAGAACAAAATTAAAAAATTAACTAATTGATTGTAATGCAACAATGCTAAGTTTACGGCACCCCCTCCCCCTTCCTCGACTGGCCTTGCTCAGGGCTGTCCTAAGAAATTACGACTTCTGGGGCGACCATTTTCTGGCACCCCCTTCCCTCACACAGAGAGGTGGGAAAAGTACCGAATATTTTCATATTAATTATCAGATAATTGAACATGTTATCCGAAGCCTATGTATACCATAAAACGCATGTAAAATGTAATATATTAGCTTTTTAAAAGCATCTTTTTTTTATAAGAAGAAAATGTACAAAAAAAAAATGTAATGCAGCGAAAGCTTAGTTTATAGCGCCCTCTCTCTCTCATATGTTGGCGTCCAGGGCGATCGCCCCTCTTCGGACGGCCCCGAAGGCCGACGTCAGGGGCGAATACTTTCCGGTGCTGGAGGCACCGCCCTTCCTCTCCTTTTTCACACAGAATAGTAGAAAAAGTACCGGACAGCTTTACATTAATTATTACATAATTGAAAATGTAATCTATTATCCAAATGTGTAATATGTGCACCATTAAAACAGGAATTAAATCTAATATATGTATTTGCATTCTAAAACCATTTCTTTAAAAAGACTGAAATTTAAAAAAAAATAATAATTAATTAAAATGCAGAAAAGGTTTAGTTTATGGCGCCCTCTCAGATCTCTGCTCTTCATCAGATGTAAACAATGATGAATGGCAGAGGGTAATTTACTGTTCAGAAGTTGCCGAATCCACCTCCCGGGGATGCCCCCCTGTATGGATTGGGGAGCTCTTTACTGCAACTGTTTCACAGTTTGCATATCTTATTGAAACAGGAAAACTAGTATCTCATGCAGGCACTTTACGGAGGAAATCGTTTTCCCTCTTTTCTATTATAATCATTCCAATACAGTTTAAAGTTACACGGTGTAAAATTAATAACGTTAATATTGCGAGGGGGGGGGGGGGGTAAGGGAGATTTGCTATAACGTTATTAAAAGAGCTAATACTACATTGTGTACCAAGTTTGAAGTATAATGTGCTCTTTGGGAGCACTCATCTATTGTTTTAAAATTCAACCTAGTTTTTTTAAGCAATAACATATGTTGGTACTTTATGTTTGATGTTTAAAAAAGTATTTTAGCATTATTTTCTCAGACTTTTCCAATTCTTTTGAGAATCAGGGTCAGAATATAGAGTAAGAAGATAGTTTAAATGAAATATCTAAAATATTTGAAAAATGTCTTAAAATAATTTATAATTCTCAGTAATAATCAGTCTTCTAATGTCAATTTTCAGACTCCGTTTCTTGTTGCAGAACGATCAAATCTTCTTCTAACTAAGCTACAGTTTTAAAAAGATGACTTAGCTTTTACAGACGTTAAAGTCTGTATAAATCTGTTTATCTTAGAACATTTTTTGATTCTCCGATCGGAACGGTGATTAAGAACAAATATTTATTTTTAACAGAAAAATTAAGTTACTGTTGTATATTAAAAATGCTATTATGAAAGATATTTGTAAATCAAAAGAACTTCTTTTTCTTGAACTTGAGTTTAAACTCCATTTTCTTTCCTCCTTTCGTAGTCATTTTCCAAACACTAACGTTATTGGTATGAATAAAGAGTGAAAATACCTATCGAAAAAGAGCAGAGACGGGGGGGGGGGGAGATTGTCTCAGATAAATCTTTATTTATAGAACTCTAACTACAGCTAATACTTATGGCTAATAACTTTTAAACAATTCGTTCTTCATCTATTTTTTAATTTAATAAGGAAATATAAGTCTTCCTAATTTACATAAAAATTATTTTTTTTTCTATTCAAGAGTCAGAACTGACTACAACTGTATTTATGTCGAGGACTGCATACTAGTGCCTTGCCTCCATTATTTTATATACCGATAGATGGCAGCACCATCACCGGATCGAACAGTTAATGAGAATTTAGAACTAGTTCAAGAGCTAATAGCTACCTGGTACTAGCACCCCCAGAGGTATCGTTTCACTTGGAGGACATTGAGACCACGAGCATATTTAACGTCGCCCAGTCCCCTTTAATGACGACGGTGGGTCTTCGACCAGCGGGGATCGAACCCGAGCCCCTCCGGCCCCGAGTCCAACGCCCTACCGATCAGGCTACCACGGCCCCACATAAAAATTATTAATTCAAATTTCTACCTATATTTTGTACCTTCCTAAAGAATATATAGTATAGAGCAAAACATAGCTATGGAACCTAGGTCAGACTACTATTAAAAAAAAAAAAAAAGATTTAGCCTGAGTCGGTTCACTCAGCGAAAAGTTTTGAACGTACATGAAGCAAATAAATTTTTAAAAGTACATTTGATATAAATTTGTTATAGTCTCCATGAAATCAGTCGAAAATCACTCGACAAAAATTTTAGAGTATAGGAGTATAGCCTAACAAGTACGCGTTTAAATTTTTTTCAAAGAGCATTAATTTCACGTTAATTAAGTAATTGAGTTTCGCGTAAACTAACTTTCAGCGTTATCGCCAATTCGGTATTTAAATTTTAAAAGAAGGTCACATTTAATGCACTATATGTAGATAAAATATTATACATTTAAAAAATTATAAAATGAAATTACATGCACTTACCCGTGTGGATACGCTGATGGGTTCTCAGGGATTTATTCGTTTGGAATACTCGTCTGCATTCCTTACATTGAATCGTACTTAGGCTTCTGGCCCCAACGGTCTGTAGGATATAAATGGTATCGGCACTTGGCCGGCCACGGGAGCTAAATAGATCCATGTGCAGCTTGCCAAGTGTGAGAATGTTTTCAGAGCACTTTAATAAAATGCAACTTTTTACGCGTAGTGTTACACTCCTTAGTCTGACCCACCTCTGATTGGTTGATAAGTTACTCTGGACATGCGCAGTTTGATTCTAGGAAAATTTATCCCCGTGGTGTTAGCATGTTGCATCCCCCTCTTTGAAATGAAAAGGAAGATTCCTTTTGTTTAAAACATGTATCTCTCTAAAACCAGTTGAAAATTGAGGGAGCTTAAAAAGGGGCTCCGTTCCCCCTTTGGATAAACACCTGCTTTATCTAAGGTACCCTGGATTTCGTCTAAAATCCTTATCTACAACCTGTCACCATGAACGGCAGGGGACCGAGGGGCATTGAACTATAAGTAAGTTGGAATG
This sequence comes from Uloborus diversus, assembly GCF_026930045.1. Taxonomy (NCBI): domain Eukaryota; kingdom Metazoa; phylum Arthropoda; class Arachnida; order Araneae; family Uloboridae; genus Uloborus; species Uloborus diversus. The sequence goes on along the minus strand of NC_072739.1, from coordinate 62,663,921 downwards.
ACTGCTGAGGGAGAAAACGCGGTCCGAAAAAAGCTTTCATTCCACCTCACCGTTTGACAGGAGTCTAGACGGCAAGACAATCTGGTTAAGCGAATCTGCTTTGCTCAAGATACCCAGGAGTTTATTAATATGGAACAACTCCAGTATTTAAAATAATATCCCTATTAGGTTCGCACAGAAATGCATCTTGATTTCATAACAAACTATTTGTTTAATGAACCGATTTACTCTATTTTTTTTCCCTTTCGAATCATTATTTAAACACCTTAAATAAATAATGAAAAGGGAGGATCATTAATAAAATTTTCATTTTTATGTTTAAAGAAGATATATAAGTACATAATTACAAAATAAGTTTGTAAAAAAAAACGGATTGAAAAATTCAGAATCCTTGGAAAGAAAGAATCTACAGAAAAAATATATATATTACCAAAAGAGTTGTAAAACTGATTAAATTATTACAAGGCAAGTTATTTACAGTGTCAAAATTTTTCATTCTGTTTGGCTTGATAAATAAACATAAAATAAGTTCGTGTTTTAACTAAAATGAAATATTTTATTTCTTTTTAGTAAGCCGTTTTAAAAATGTTTCAATATATCTCAAAATAGAGCATTCAAATAGTTTATACAAAGCACTCCTCATTTTAATCAAAAGGTCCGATCTTTTTCTAAAATATTTCGATGGATTTAGAATGGGAAAATGGTGTTATATGCATTTTATGTACTGTTGTCAAAAAAATTTAAAAATATGTAACACACTCTGTAATTGTGAAATTGAACTTTTATACTTAAACAATAAGTGAAAAAAATAATGAATAGTAGTATTCACAAAAGAAAGTTTTTAAATCTATCTACTGTATTACCAAGGACAATATTAGCGAAATTTCTGTTTCCACAAAATTAATTTTTCATATACAAGACAGAAATTACAAAATTTTATTGGACATTCAAAAGATTTCACTTAAAATTTCACAACCTTTTTTAAATTAAACTTTTACACTAAATCGGGATTCTGTAGAGTGAAGATATATCAAAGAAATCAGGATGACCATACATAATTTTTTTACATCCATACACCATTGGCCGATTAATCGGCCAATTCGTCGACTATTTATAACGGCCAAGTACTGCCAATTAATCCGCGGAAAATATATTCTTTAAAATGATTTTTTTTAGGCATACCTGCAACAAGAAACTATGATGAAATCATTTGTTAACAACAAAAAAAATTTTTTTTTTTCAAAATGTAATTTTCTGCATATGACGTTATTATAACATGTAGTATGAAAGTTTACAAAACAAATAATTTACAAAGTTCGCAAAAATGAATGAAATGTTAAAGGATCATGTTCTAAGTTTATGTTACGATAGCCTCACCTCAGCTTTTGATGAAAGATTTTTTTTTTGCAGTTTTTTTTATTTTTTCTAACTTTACATATGATTACATCACACAGTTTACAACTTACTCTTTGAATTATTGATTTTTGATTCAACAAAACATTAGTTATTATTAAATATCACTTGATTTAAAATTGTATGCATTCTTCAATACAATGATGCACAATTTTTCATGTGTCTATAATTTTCTCCATCTTTCATAGTAAGGAAATGTGGGGCAAAATGAAATAGTTGAGATGCCTGAGCTATTTTCAAAACAAACAGATTGAATATTTGTTCTCAAAATAACAAATATTCAGCTGTTATTTTGAGACGCTACATAAAGAAAGAACAATATATTTTATTATAAAACTTCTATTAAAACTTAATTTTATTGTTTTTGGCAGTAAATTTGTACTTCCAAAAATAGTGGACATTTTCCACCTTTTTTTTTCTATGTGGCAAAGTGAAAAATAAAATTTTTTCCGAATAAAGTATTTTTTATTCGATTATTACAGAAAATTTTGATCAAATGTTTCAGTAGGGAAAAGAATGAATGAATGAATAAATCAAAAGAAAATGAAACAATAAACGAGTAAATGAATACATTAATTAATTAATATATGAGAAAAAATATTTGAGTGAATAAAATAGCGAATAAATATAGCTACATGCATACTAGAAGCCCAGAAAGAAAAAAAAACAGGCTGATTTTAGTAGGTCTTCATGAACAATAACTTAACCTTAATGAATGCTTAAACGTAAGAAAAAATGAAAAATAGGTTTTTACACTCCCCAAAAACCGAATTTTATTGATGATTCTTTTTTTCCTTTCAGCAAAAATGGATAGGCAAAACTTCACGTGATAAAATACTAAACTAGCATCTTAGTTGTTAACTTATTTGAATGAAATATGAAATCAGGAAACTGAAAATGGCTCCTATACGAAAGGCGCTGTTTTGCCGTCTAGACTGCTGTTACATCTCAAGTACTTTCAAGAACCTGCATGCTAGACCGAAGCTCGACTGATGCACAAAACCTTGTGAGGATATTTGCTAGGGAGCAGCATCAATCTGTTATGACTGTTGGCCCTCCAGTTATATCAGGGCCGGATTACTAAATAGGCAAAGTAGGCAGTTGCCTATTGGCCCCGAGTTTCTGAAGGGCCCCGGAGAAATCTTAAAGTTGAAAATATGTAAGAAAAAAGTTCTCTTTTCGTCAGAACAATTAAAGTTACAAAAAGCAATTTAAGGATGCCTTATAGTCACCTTTTGAAAACTTCAATAGTTGAAAGAAGTTCTCTTTTCGAGATTCCAACAAATAAAATTTTAACCAACAATCAGGCCGCTAAGTGCGTTTCTCCAAGTTTTTGTAGAATCAATAAGATGAGATAAGACAAGAACTGTGGAATATGGGTATAAATGGCCGTGTGAAAAAAACTGGAACACAAGAGAAATGCAGGTGTAATAAAAATTGGAGTAATCAAACTTAATGACTTGTTCAAGACCCAATGAATTCATGTAGATTGCTTTAGTACCCCATCTCCTTTGGCTTAAATCAGTAAATAAATGGGAAAATACATAAATTTAACTTTAGTTTTATTACTTAACGTAGGTATCCAAAAAGAAAAAGCAAAAAGCAGTTTTTGAAACAATAATTTTCTTACATTTTCGGGGGAAGGGCCCCCAGAACCCCCACATCAGGGGGCCCCTTTCCAGTACCTAGCCGACCACCAAAGGGAGGGGACCCCGGACTGGCTCCTTTTGGGAAAACCCAAAAGGAGCCAGTCCGGGCCTGCTCATATCACGCAGAGTTTTTCGTCAAACGTTATTAAACTTTCAGAATATTTGACAGCATATTAGAGAAACATAATAGTAAAATTTGAAGTTAAAATATTGAAAATTAATTGAAAAATGAGCGTTTAAAGCAATTAATTTTTCACTGCGCATGCGCGAAAGATAGCAATTCATAACCTTCATAATCGGAAGCCCAAATATATCCTACATCTCATTAAAAAATTCCACTTTGATATCTTTAAAATCTAAAAAGTTATACGCGATCTAATATGAGCCGAATTTTAATAATTCTTAGCTAGACGAAGAACCGTGAGGGGTCGTTCGTAAATAATCCGTTCTTATCATGAATCACTCTGCAGCGATAGCAGGAAAGTGATGACAGTTTGTGAACTATCCCTTATTGGAAAATGACAGCTAGAGCGTAATTTTAATGTGAAAAAAATTAAAGAGCAATTGATCTTTTATTTCTCGCGAAATCCGTAAAAATGTGAATTTGTGAAAGTGTCTCAATACTTTAGGTCATATAATGTATGTTGGTTAAGCGCAAAAGTGGTACATATCTGCAATGTTCAGAATAAGAAATTGCCGTTTAAAGTTGTGTGCCTCAATGTACTTGATTCAGATGAAACCTTTTCAGAATTAAAAAAAAAAATTCCTATCCACAAATGACCATAAAACATTGTATTCGCGTAAAATATGTGACAAAGAACCACCTGGTGACAATAACTCAATTTTCGCAAAAAGTGTAGATACGACTTTTGTGGCAAGATTATGTGATGAAATCTTTATTTTTTTTTACACTTGTATTCCAAAGCTTTATTTTTATGTACAGATTTTACTCTACAAAGAAAAGTTATACAGTATGCAAGCCAAAAAATAGTTTTAAAACGTTAGGTACTTATAATTCATTTTCTGCGTAAGAGCAATTGATAGATTTGAGACCTGATATGCAATTAAAAAACTGCTGTAATTATTTAATTGATGAAACTTAAATGAGAATGCATTTAAATAAAAATGAATAATTATATAAAAATAAAGATAATTCAACTACCGTGATTAGATTTTAGCATACTTTTCGGACAAGTAATAAACGTAATGTTGAATAATAGCATTTTGTAGCTAGTAAAAGTAACAGCTTTTTTAGGAAAAAATTCATAAACCTATGCATGCTATTAGTTAAACGTAAATGTTTTATGTTTTTAGTACTACTTAAAGCACAAAATATTCCATCGAAATTACCGATTGCATTAATGTTGAAAAGAACTGCAAATATTTGGGGGGGCATTGTCGAAGAATGACTGTTTATCCCGCATATTAATTATGTGCTGCGGGTTTGATTTAGTTCTATATGACTTTGCATGCATAGTGTGCGCAAAATCTAATAACTCCTGAAAAGCAGGGCCGAATGCACAAATGAGGGCGGTAAATTTTTAGGGGTAACAAAATTTTCGTGCAGTTTTTTTTTTACTACTTGAAAGTAAAATTTCAGATTTTTTTTTTTACTTTCCATTCGACATTGAAAAAAATTAAAAATATTCTAAAGTATAATTTTTTGAAATCGCCTGTGGTACAAAAAGTTATGTAATGACATCTGTTCTTCGTATTAAAATTTTTTGGGGGAATCAAAACATATTTAGACTCCCGGTCAGGCCCTTGAAAGTTCACCAAATATGTAAAAATTGATTTTATTTTCTCATTTTTTATACATAATTTTATTTAATCATATGTGTTGAAAATGATTTGCGTAGTAGCTCATGAACAGGGCCGAATTTAGCACTACTATGCCACCCATAGGCAGATTTGAAATCTACCGCCCCTTCCCCCATTAAAGAAGCAAAATTTCCTGGACTCAAAAGCAGGCAAAAATCGTTCCAGAAATTTAAACTGTAAAGCTTAGGAATAAATGATGACGTTTCACATTCAGAGGTGCCTCGATAGGAGGTCACAGTGATCTCCCAAAAAATTCCTTATTCGACGAATTTTGCTGAAGGTTCGGCAAGTTTGGAGATAGCAACAAAGAGATTCTTTTTTTTAATTGTTTTTTAATGATGCCTAACATTCCCTAGCTCTCATTAAATATTATGTGCGGATGTATGATACGAGAGTAAGCTCGTGTTTTATCATTTGGTAAAATTAGAATTTTCACCTCTCAAAAGTTTTGGTTCGATGCGCTTCTGTTTATATTACTTAATTTTGTACATCGGGGGATCATGGCTAAAATACTGCTCTTGGGCAGGTTATTAAACGATTCATATAAGACCAATTTAAATAATTTTTACAATGTGTATATTTATTTACATATCTAAATGTATAAAGGAGGCACAAAATCATTTTGAAAAAATAAAAATATATCACGTTGAAAAATGTTTTGAAGACTCTTTTTCGTTCTTTGGTTTTTAATTTAGCATGTTTCCATTATTTAAAATCATTCAGCCTTTTTCGCTCGTCACTCATTTTCATTCCCCCCCCCCCCCCCCCCCGAGACTTAATATTAGCAGAAAACAATTTATAAATATTAATAATATAAAAAAGAAAATGAACGTCAATCACTCAAGAAACCAGTAGGGTCAGGTGGGGTGGAATGGGTACAAAAACAGGTATTTCTGAAATTATTATTAAACTATTCAAATTTGATATCCAACAATTAAAAAACCTCAACTGAGTTTTTACATTTCAACAACACGCTTCACATATCCATAGTTATTATTGCTGAAATAATTTCATCATTTAGTAAAAAAGCTATCATTTCAAAATCTGTTTTTATACTCATTCCACTCCATGGGGTGGGGTGAAATTGGTAGTATTATTTTAAATTAAATTTCAGAGTGAAAACATGAATTTATTTATTATTTTTTCACAAAAATGTATTAATAAAAGGGTAAAAATCTATTTGCCTATAATTTTACTGCAACTAAAGGTATAATGTCCACGTTTATTGAGGATTGGCTGACTTAAGTTTTGATGATCTGTTCTTCTTCAATCTTCATTTTCACTTTATTGGAGAAGGTGAAAAAATTTCCATCAAAGACTTCTTAAGAATTTTTACAACATAAGCACAAGTATATAAAGGTTCTAGAATTTGAGCAATAAAATACGTTTTAAATTTCTTAACACTGTATTCAACTAGCAACCAATCTCCTGTAGATATTGTACTTCAACATAAGCTTAGTGGTTTTCAATTTATTTAGTCAGCTCTGGCGTTGTCTAGTGGTTGCATGGTATGACTCGTATTAGGTGGTAGGCAAATGATAGTTTCATTATCAATAGCATGCTTTACAGTTTCATAGATCAGCTGGCTTACATGTCTTCAGATGCCTTGCGAAAAGTTTGAACCATTCTTTAAAAAATGGTGTCTTTCATCCAACCAGATTTAATGCACCTGTAAGCAACTTCATAACATAAGGATTTCAGAATATAAAACTTTTGATAAAATGAACAACTTACTTCAGAGAACAACTTTTAATGAGAATTTTTTTTAGTTTGACAGCCTATGTCATTAAGCCTAATAATACCCATTCCACCCCACTTAAAAAATTTTAACATATTTCTTAAAATCTATGGAATTTTTCTTTTCTGATTTTTTCAGTTGACAAAGGAGACTTCCTTTATTGAAAATAACAGCAATAGAATGCTATCTAAATACAAACAAAATCTTGAAAACAAAGTTTCAACGATATCAGATAATTTTGATTTTTACAATATAACTTACAAGATGGCTGCCACTAAACTGACTGTTTCCATTCAGTTTTTTCTTGAACCAAAATAAAGTCAAACTATTGTAAATAACATAAGTGTTTTAATTATTTTTTTAAAATATTTTTCTTTTCTGTAACTCGAAAGATAAATAAACTACCAATTCCACCCCACCTGACCCTACTGAATAAAATTGAGTCTAGCACTAAAAATCTTAGTAGAACTCCAATGTTTGCAGTAAGTTACCGCCCTAAGCCCGGTGCTGGTGTGTATTTTATGTAAACTACAATCTTGGAAAAACATTTGATTTTCATAAGATGCGTGAAAATACGAGGGCTGCTATTTATATTTCTGGCCTTGGCAACAGAAATCATTGCTAGGCAACAGCAGACGATTTAAATAGGAAGTTTGATGTTTTTAAACATAAATTCTTCTGAAAGTTTTTCCATTTTTGCTTGATTTGTGTTGTTTACAGTTAAAGTAAAAATTCATCTCGTTAAAAAAATGGAATTGACTTGTGAACATTTTCGTGCGATTATTTTTCATAATTTTCGACGTGGATTATCAAGACAAGATTGCTTTGATGAACTTAATTCTTTATACAGCGATAAACCACCATCCTACAACACTGTAAAAAACTGGTATAACGAATTTAATCGTGGTCGACGTTCGATCCACGACGAATCGCAGATCGTCCTAAAACGGTTGTGCCAGAAACTGTCCCCCCCGTGTCCGTTTACCTTGTCGTGGTGGGGGGTCTTGCGGTGTGGTGAGTTCGGGGCGAGCTCTTGGGAGGAGTAGTGAACCCCCAGTTGCTCAAACAGAATATCGGCGGGAGGGGATTTTTTTCCCTTCCTTCCCTCATCACACTTACCAAATGCGGACGAAAACCCCTAAGCCAAGGTGTGTCAACCGTGCCTGTGGCTGCGTGGTACCGGGGGTAGTCGGTGCCTCAAACGGGAGGCTTCAGGGATAGCAGGCGAACCCTGTCGTACGCAGCCTTACCTCTGTGTAGGGGGGCCACACAGGGGCTAGACCCCACTTTTCCCCCTAGTTCTCTGGTTTTTTTATGGATATAAACACAAAGAACACTTCTCCCTCTTGTGGGGAGCGTCAGACTGAATCGCTTACATCTGCAAAATTCTTTATTATCAAAAGGAACGAAAATCTAACATTTACCGCTGTATCCCCATTCTTAATTAACAAGGCATTAATAAATCTTATCGGCGAGTTCCAATCAGTAAAAAAGCTACGCACTGGCGAACTATTAGTTGAAATCAAACATCCTAAACAAGTTCAACCTATTCTAGCTATCAAACAACTAGGCTCATATCTATGTACAGTTACAGCTCACTCAACTCTTAACTTTTCTCGGGGAGTTATTTCGGAGCCAGACCTTCTATTTACATCAGAGAAGGAAATTCTAGAAGAAATGAAAGACCAACACGTAAGTGGAGTGAAGAGGATCACTATTAAACGCAATGGCGAAATGCAGAATACTAAACATATTATTCTGACTTTTAGTACGCCTATCCTCCCTTCACGTGTCAAAGCTGGTTATCTCTCCTGCCCTGTTAGACCATATATTCCTAACCCGCTACGGTGCTTTAAGTGCCAGCGCTTTGGGCATTCCAGACTGTCATGCCGTGGTGCAGAAACATGTGCCAGGTGCGCTGAGTCCGGCCACGACAGCAATGAATGCAAAAAGGAATATAAATGTGTCAACTGCAAAGGAGATCACCCGTCCTACTCTAGAAAATGTCCAAACTGGCTCTCCGAAAAGGAAATACAAGTAATCAAAACCACTCAGAACATATCATATCCAGATGCCAGAAAAATTGTTCAGTCTCGTACGCCTTCAGCCGGACTTTCATATGCTGCAGCAGTTAGAAAAGTATTCAATTCTACCAGCACACAAACAGATCCTCAAATTATTAATACAATAACCAGCACTAAATCAACTAACTCTCCTAAATCAAAAAATAAACAACTCAATACCCCTAAGCCTCCACAAAAAAATAGTAACGAAACTAAAATATTAAGTACACAAATCCCGAGTTCAAGTTACCCATCTACAATAATTTTAAAAAAACCAACTGATCAAAAACAAAACAAAACTGTGGAAAAAAAGAAAATTATTCAAACGCGCGCAAAAATTGGGGTAGTCTCTAAACAGAGGCCCCCAAAATTTTATAATTTTAAAAAAGAGGACTTTTTACTTTCTAGCAAGAAAGTAAAATTAACAAAGTCCCAAATTGAAAAACTTCAACAACCTTCTCCCCAAGAGGAGGACGAGGATGTCGAATTCGAAGACCTTCCGCCATCCGACGATGAAGGATGGACGGACCATCCTCCTTCATGAGCTGCCTCCTCTTCTTTCGGCCGTTTCTCCTTCCTCTTTTCTCTATGGCCCTGAGCATTCTTTCTTGGAATTGTCAGAGTTACTCGCATAATGTCATGAACATCAAGGATCTTGTCGAATATTACCAACCGGCCATATTTTGTCTGCAAGAAACATTTCTGTCCCCTGCTGATAGACCGAGGTTGAAAGGTTTTGACATGTACCGCAAGGACTGCTTGTCAGGAGACCGTCGTTGTGGAGGAGTGGCATTGCTAATCAACAATGATTATGCATCTAGCCAGCTCAATATCAACACATCCCTGCAAGCAGTAGCTGCGCGCGTTCACCTTCACTCGCTGTTCACAGTTTGTTCTGTATATATCCCACCTTCCTATGACTTAAGAAGCGTGGAGTTGCAGACACTGGTTGATCAACTTCCTCCTCCATTTGTCATCTTGGGGGATTTCAATGGCCATAATCCTCTCTGGGGGAGTCCAGACTTCAACAGTAGAGGTTTAACAATAGAAAATTTTATTGAAGACAATGATCTCTGCATCCTTAATAACGGTGAAAATACTTATTTTCATCTTTCTACCCAATCTTACCATGCCATCGATCTCGTAATATGCTCACCTTCTTTTCTGCCACGTTGGGATTTTCAGGTGGAGGGTGGACTCTACTCCAGTGGCCACTTTCCAATCAGGATAACCTCTACTGGACGCTGCGGCCATCAGCAGCATCAGCAAGCTCGACTTCGCATTGATCGAGCTGATTGGGCAGCATTTACCCAGTTGGCAGAAATTAAATCAGAAGACGTGACTGATATTGATATCGATGTAGCGGTAAAGCGAGTAACCGACATCATCTTAAACGCAGCTAACGCTGCTATACCAAAAACCACTAAAGGCAGGATCAAGTATCCTAAGCCTTGGTGGAACCTTGATTGTCAGGAGGCTCATAAGAAACAAAAAAAGGCATGGAACACGTTTCGTCGTTATCCAACCACACAAAATCTCGTGGCACTTAAACGAGCTCGTGCTGAAGCTCGAAGGATTCGACGGAAGAGCCAGCGGGACTCGTGGCAGGCCTACGTCAGCACAATCACGACGTCCACCCCATCCAAGACTGTATGGGGTAAAATAAAAAAAATCGTTGGCAACTACAATACATCTTGTGCACCCATTCTGGAGAATAATGGTCGTATTTTATCCGATTACAAAGAGGTGGCTGACTGCATGGGGACTTATTTGACAGAAGTCTCCAGTGCAAATAACTATTGCTCAAAATTTTTAACCATCAAATCACGCAAAGAACAAAAAGTTCTAGATTTTAATTCAAACATTTTTAACCAATACAACACAAAATTCACCCTTCATGAACTAAATACTGCCTTAAAAAAATCAAAAAACACAACACCAGGTCCAGATCAAATTCAAAATAGCATGTTAAAAAATCTAAGCAGGTCTTCATTAGAAAATATTCTGCAGCTTTTTAACAGAATTTATTCTGAACATAGATTCCCAAAATCCTGGAGTGAAGCAATAGTTATCCCTATCCTTAAACCAAATAAACAATCTGATAAACCTGAGAGCTATAGACCTATAGCTCTCACTAGTTGCCTATGTAAAGTCATGGAACGGATGGTAAACGCCAGACTGATGCACATTCTGGAGTCACACCATCTAATATCCTCATATCAAAGTGGGTTTAGTCGTGGCAGATGCACAATAGACAATCTAATGCTTCTCGAAACATCAGTAAGAGAAGCATTTCTCAAACGAAAACATCTTGTCAGCGTATTTTTCGATATTGAAAAAGCATACGACCGTACCTGGAGGTATGGGATCCTCAAAACCCTTCATGAGTATGGGTTGCGAGGTAATTTACCCATATTTCTCTCCAATTTTCTGAAACATCGTTCTTTTCGTGTACGCGTCAAGTCTGTTCTATCGGATACCTTCATTCAAGAAGAAGGAGTACCCCAGGGAAGTGTACTAACCAGGAAACATCACGATCAAGGAAATTCAAAAAAATTCCAAATTGGTGGCATTCGAAAGAGTATTGGAAAACATGTTTATGGCACTGAAACTACGTGCCCTCGTGACCACGTTATCGAAATATGATGTCTTAAAAATTGCCGAAATTTTTAGTAAAGTCGCCAAATTTAGTGAGTTTTGTTCAGAAATGGAAGGTACGGCGCGAATTCAACATCTGCATCTGACAAGACATTTCACTTCCATATTTGGTCACCACCAAAGTGGGTGAGAAATATCGCATTAATTCTTTACTCGGGGTGACTACCATGGCGCGGGGTGTCGTGGCACAGACTGCGGCATTGAAATTTTTAGGCGCTTGTGTTCCGGGATATTAACTTGCAACTGTATAGGGGAAAACGCCACAGCCCGAAATATTTGTTTTATTTTATTGTAAAAACAATGGAATTTTTTGTTATTCTTAAGACTGTTAAAAAACTGATGTTTAAAACTTTTATGCTTCTGCGGGTGAAATATTTCCACTGAAAGAGTTTATTCGATGATGAAACTGTTTTGAAAAAAAATATGATAACCGTAGAAAAACGGTAAACGCACTTTAAAGTCCTTTTTTTTTTTGAAAAGTCGTAAATCTGAAGTCTTCAACAGTATCTAAATACGAAGAAAAAGACATTTTTAAAGATTTCAAACCATGTTCTCAAATTAAAAAAAAAACGATTTTTGTCAGTTATTTTCAGTGTGTTTTTCGTTATGTGTATCGTTTTCAAGTTATGTGTAAACCCTCTAACAAGTCAAATAAAAAAAAAAACTGTATTAATTTTTATTTTGCTCAAATTTGAATTCCCTTTTAACGTTAAACATAATTGGTAAAAGTGACTTCAGTATTTTTAAAAATGACTAAATAACATGCAATATGATGTGCATTTACGTTATAGCGACTTTCAGTTGCAGTGACAGACTTTTTCGAACTACAGGGGTTGTTGTAATGAACGTCGACTAAAAAATTTTTGATAAGAATCTGTTATGAAGTAATTTCCGACATCGTTAGTTTTGCTGTGCAAATTTTTGACATTTACTATCCGTTGTTTTCTTTTTTTTAATTATTATTTTTTTCGATTTTAAATTAAACATTTTCGCTAGCAGTGGTCAGACAATAAAACTTCATGAATGATAATAACTTTTGAAAAAATAAATAAGAGCTGGGATACTACAATCCATGATCATGTTCTTTCAACATCAAAAACTATCCATTTTATTTTCAATATATAAGCTTTAATAAGCATGTTTTTTTTACTTATTCTTATTAATTCTCGTACATAATTATTAATTACTTACAACACATTTCATTACAAGAGTACAAACTTAAATTAGTTAAGTAAAACACACTTGAAATGCACTTAAATTCTGAAATGCATTATTATCACGATTACAAAGTTAAATCCTACGTTCAATTTCGTTATAAAGTTGTAGCTCCTCCGGATAAAGCTCTCTAGTTTCCATTTCACAGGCTTCATAGTTACTTTTTAATTTTACCCACACAAGTAAAGGGTTAATTCGAAACATCGTTTACGCGCTTTGCAGATGACCAGAAATGGAAATGAGAGTCTTGCTAGACGCAGGCGATGAAATCACGTGGTATTTTCCATTTCTTGCCAAGTCTTTAAATTTGGCGAATTTTCGTAAGATTTCGACAGACTTTGACCCCCCATATCTCAAAAGCAAAAGGACGAGGGCACACAATATTTGGGTCAAATTTTTTTCTTAAGATACTCTTTCGAATGCGACCATTTTTAACTTTTTTCATGATTACTGAACTCGTGATGTTTCCTGGTAAGCGTAACTCTATTCATTATAGCAATCAATAGCTTAATTGACCAATTGCCTCCCGCTGTAAAAGGTACCATATTTGTGGATGATTTTCAAATTTCTTTCTCATCAACAAACATGAGTATCATTGAAAGACAACTTCAAATTGCAATCAATAAAGTAACCCAATGGGCGGAAGAAAATGGCTTCACTTTCTCTGCTCAAAAAACATTCTGTATCCACTTCTGCCGTAAAAGAGGACTTCACCCTGATCCAAATCTTCTCCTCAATAATCAACCAATAGCTGTAAAAGATCAAGGAAAATTCCTTGGTCTCACATTTGATAATAAACTAAAATTTATACCGCATATACAAGATTTAAAAAAGAAATGTTCATTAAAATTAAATATCCTTAAAGTCTTAGCGAACACTTCTTGGGGTGCTGATACAGAGTCTCTGTTAAGAATTTACAGGGCTCTGATACGCTCAAAACTTGATTATGGATGTCAAATTTATGGCTCTGCTGCAAAAACCTATCTGAAAAGTCTGGATCCAATACATAATCAGGCACTGCGCATCTGCACAGGAGCATTTCGAACTTCGCCTATCAACAGTCTTTATATCCTTGCACACGAACAATCTCTAAACAATAGACGCCTCAAACTTTCTTTAAATTTTTACTTCAAAACAAAACCCTGCACCAATCACCCACTACATCTCCACATTTTTAATCCATCTAATGTTGCTTTATTTCTACACCGGCCTTCGATGACCCCAACATTTGGGATCCGAATGCGTCTGGTACTCTCAGACCTGCAGCTATCAGATTTCAAAACTGTTAACACAATAAAACTAATTGAACCATGGTGCGAAGTCATACCTTCTATAATCGATGATTTCTCAAAATTCCCAAAACAAACTACATCTAATACAGTTTATCAACAAGTCTTTCATGAGATCAAAAGCAAATATTCTGGATATAAACACATTTTCACTGACGGATCAAAAGCAAACGAACACGTCGGCTTTTCCACAATAATTAATGATCAAGTTACGGCAGAAAAATTAAACACATCTTGCTCGGTATTTACTGCAGAAATAAAAGCAATATTTTCATCTCTAGAATCAATAGCCCAATCTGTTCATAGAAAGTGGGTGATATTCACTGACTCAAAGAGTTCAGTGGAAGCCATCACTCATTGCGATAATAATAGCCATCCTATAGTCATCCAGTCATATCTTTTATACAAAAACCTTATGCAAAATAATTTTCGTGTTCTTTTTTGTTGGATCCCTGGTCATGTGGGTATTGCAGGCAATGAAGCAGCCGATTCAGCTGCCAGAGCTGCAAGTATCCTGGTTGATAATAGTGTCCCTTTCAATGATATTAAAAACGCCATCGTTGTAAGCCTCAACACGTATTGGCAGGGGACTTGGAATTCAGAAATCCAAAATAAACTGCATTCGATCCAGCCCTCCACTAGAGGTTTCGGATTATTAAATATCACCAGGAGAGAGCAAGTCTTATTAGCTCGACTTCGCATTGGACATACCAGATTCACCCACAAATATCTCTTATGTCATGAACCAGCTCCAACATGCATTACATGTGATGTAAATCAGACAGTGTTGCACATTTTATGCAACTGCCCAAATTTTAATCTAATTCGTTATAAATATTTTAATAATTTTAACCCATCTTTGAAGGAGTTGCTGGGAGAGCCACCCCATCGAAATTTGTACTCCTTCCTCCAGGAGATTGGATTCTCCTTTTTAATTTAGTGTTTGTCTGGTCGTTAGGTGATTTCGTCGTTCCTTTGTTTCTCAAGATATTTTTTCGTCCATTTGGTCTTTATCTTTAAATTGTTTAAATGTTTTTATCGGCTGCACTTTTTTAATATTGACACTTGAAGTTTTATGCTTTCTCCTTCAAAATATGCTTCTATTTACTATATTCTTTAATAAAAAAATAAATAGCATATAATAAAATATCGTTTGGCGCAGTATAGCCCTCAAGGGCTCTTGCGCCATAAAAACCAACTCAACCAACCAACCAACCAGAAACTGTCGACGCTGTGCGTAAACTGATAAAGCAAGATCGTCATGTGGCATACCGTGAGATTGAGGGAGCTCTGGACATTAGTATGACAAGCATCAACAAAATTTTACATGAACATTTGGCCGTAAAAAAAATTTGTTCGTGTTGGATCCCGCATAATCTGACAAACTTTCAAAAGAAGGCTCTTGCCGATTGGTGCAAAGAAATGTTGACAAAATATGTTAAAGGGGTATCAAAGGCTGTTTATAATGTCTGCACAGCAGTGGCGGATCACCGCATAGGCGCATGAGGCTCTAGCTGGGGCCTCCAGAAAAGCAGGGGACCTCGGAGCTGCGAACTGGTCTATCCTCAAAACCAAAATTTTTGTTTTGAGAATTTGTCGTGGAAAACCATAATTTTGAGTGTAAAATGTTCAAAACTCATGAAAATTGATATTTAATCATGAATTTTAGGCGCGGGCTGATTGCTTCTAATAGGGCTTCCTGAGTCTTAGGGGGCCCCTGGCTTCAGGTGCCTTTGTTTGAATTTTCCCTAGAGTTTGGATTTTCCTTTTTCTTCCCACAATTTCAGCATAAAATTGTCTTTGTAAAATACTCGACAAAATTATTCTGATAAAATGCACAGTTAGTCTTGCCAGCAGGCCCGGATCTGAGTACCCGCAAACCACGCAGTGCAAGGGGGGGGGGGAGGGTTACACGACCTGAAAGGGCTCAATGTCCCAAAAAATTGAAAAAAAAAATAAATAAAAATAAAAAAACTAGCACTAAGTTCTTATTAACGGTACGAATGTACACACTGCTGGCCTCTGGGGAGTGGCCCTACAGAGTTTTTGCAGGGGGCCCCAAAATTTATACATCCGGGCCTGCTTGCCAGAAGAACTTTTCCCGTTCCAATGAGTTCTTTGACCACTTACAAGTCGCCTTCGTCTGAGTAAGGAGTATGCATCTTGTTTTAAAAAAGTACTATTGATATACACATGAAGATACTTGCTTTAATTCGAATAGCTATATAGCTAGGAAGTGTCGAGAGGAGGTTGAGTGGGGTGAGACCCCTCCCCCTCTTCCCAAACAAATGATAACCAGTCGTCATTTTTGTGTCAGTATTATATCAGTCCTCAAAATATACCAATCGTCATTTGTGCGATTATGCCCGAATCGCTGTTTTTCTAAATAAGGGGAGCAGGCAGCAGGATTTACAACATGGGTTGTAAAACTCGACCTCTTGGAATGGTCACTCTTCTTGACTAACAATTATATTCCCTTTCCTTATCTAGAATGCTGAAGGGAGAAGAGACAGATCGGTGGGGGGGTCCAGATCGAAATCGTTTTTACACGCTGGGCACAGCGCCAGCTGTGTTTTCCTGTGTTTTCTTTCTTTACTTTTTGCTAAATTTCCCACTTTCCCACCAGTGACCAAGACCAACCCGTAACAAGATAGTTTTATGACGTATTTTGCTAAATAAGCAGTTTGGAAAAGGCGGGAATTTTTTCTTTCTTTCTTTCTTTCTTTTTTTTTTTGGAGGAGGAACATAGAAGTTATGTCATTTGCTGTTTTGATTCACTCGTGCTCGTGCTTTTGCTCTGTCTCTTCAATCAACGACAAGACCATTCCTTTTGAGATAAGTTAAATATGTTTTAATAACTATTTAATTTTTAGAATTATGCTGCAATCTTGGTGTTAAATGATAAATTTTGAAATATAATAGGCTACAATTAAAGTGGTACAAAGGTATTGCTTTTGAAAAAAAAAATATACTGTTAATTCTTCTTTAAATTATATTTCCATTACAGAGAAAAGAACCATTTGTTAATTCATTACAAATACGCTTTACAAAATTACTAAAAAAAATTTTAAGTGCCTCTGCTGCGAAAGTAGTTGATTTTGAGTGTTCTTCTTTCACTGGTGCCATTTGTAGTAATATATTTTACAATTTCAACTTCATTAAGATTGATTTACTTATTAAAGACAAACGTTTTATATAAAAACTGTAGTTGCGGCAAACCTAACCTGACAGCGTCGTAATGTTATAATTAAGATCTGCGTAGCTTTCTTAATGCTGCCAGGTTAGTTTCTCCCCAACTATTGAAGTGTTTCAGTTTTATTTTCAGGAGTGCACATCAACATTTGCCATGTACTAAAAAGCATGTTTTACTGCTTCAAAAAAAAAAAAAAAAAAAAAATGATGGTAACGATTTGAAAAAAAAAAAAAAAAAAAAAACATAGGCTTTAAGATTTGCTAGAAAACTTCTGAAGAATCAGAATTTTCAAACATTAAAGGAACTTAAATTATGAATTTTGAATTTCAGAAGTATATAAATAATTTCAGGAAAAGTTAAAATATGAGAGTAAGAATTTCACTTGGATTCTCGTTCATAGTTGCGCGCGCGCGAGCGAACTCATTATACTTTTCTCCTCATCACCCCACTTCTTAGCGTACGCCTTAGGATTACCACCCAGGACTACGAAAGCCGATGAACTCTTTGAATTTCAGAAAATACTCGAGCAAAGGTCCCCGAACAGACTTTCTTTAATATCATAAAAAAATTAAGTTTTTTAAACTACTTAGAAAAAATTTAAATGGTATAGCCCCTGAATATAAAATGTTGTTAAATTTTTTAGGACCATAATTTTGAAAAAAAATTTCATGGAAGAGCGCCAGCACCTCTTTCCCGTAAAACTGTTTATCCTGTAAATTTTGTCTGCAATAGTGTTTTTGAAAGTTCAATTTCGAAATTGGGAAGGGAGGAGGTGCAGAGAATTGATTTCGATCTATTTTTTTGAAAAAAATATTGGGGGCACTCCCTGGGCTCCATCCCTTACCCTAACGTTAATAAAATGGACTATAATCGCGTTTTTAAGATTTCAATTTCTACCACTTTCCAGCCGAGACAACTTCACCTTTTTGTCCATAAACATCAGCAAAGAAAGTTTAAAATGGCGTTTTTAAACCTTCAAGTTTCAAAAATTTTCCGGGGGAGAACCCCCGGATCCCCCTTTCCTTATCAGATCACAAGTTTTCTCTCTCTTCTTTTTGCTAAGTGCATCGCCCACCTTGGACTTTTTTCTGATTGTACAACTGAATTATACTTACATTGGTAAACTGTGGAAAGCTGGGATTTTGCTAAATGCCCAGGGTTAGGAATTGTCCTAAAATTCCTAAAATTTCTATAATGTTCACACTATATTCCCTACTTTTTCAGAGAAATGAAACTTTTCATGCTGATATGCCTGTATTTTAAGACAAAATAAACTTCGTAGACCTTTAGATTTTTTTTTAAAGAAAGAGAAAAACCTATGCTGCTGCTACTTTTTTTTCTAGAGAAGGGGGGAGGGATGCAGTTAACAAAAACAAATGCTCAATATAAAACTGTTTGATCTATACTTTCTAAATCTTGCAGTCATTCCTCTTCTACAAAAAAGCTATACAACGAAATAAGAACCCAAATGTAAACACTTAGTTCAAAAAGCTTATTTAGAACAAAAGTTAAATGGTTTGTCCCCAGGAGGGAAGTAATATTTATTTTTATAATGCTTATCTTGCGTTGTAGTCTGAGCATTAGCTTGTTCTTCCAATACAAAGACTCGGTTTGCTTTTATTTGTGTTTCTGTTCAGTGAAGTTTGGTTATTTCTTGCACATATAATTTTTAAATTTAGTCACTGACTTTTTGTTTTAAAAATGTGAATAACAATTTGTTTTATTTAAATGCCATGGGAAACGATATTCTCTTCCCTGTGGTTGAAAAGGCAGAGAGAAATAGATGCAAAATTAGCACATGGTGCCATGCAGACAAGGATGAACTTAAAGCATTTTATTTTCACAGGTATTGTCTCATGCTGATGCGGCGAGACATAAGAGGTTGACAAGTAGCTTGAAAAATCAAGCTGTATTTTAAATTCCACGTTCTTTGTCTTTTACTGAAAACATATTGGTTATAATGAAGCAATCCAAAGCTTTTGTTTCAAATTCACTCCAAGATAAAATTTCGTAAGCGGAGGTTTTCTTATATTTTTAGTTGCCATAAAAAACAATTATTCATTTGCGTCATTAAATGATTTATCTGAAATTTACAGGGGTATTTTTGATGATTCTGAGATACCAAAAAGTATCACATTATCTGATAAAAAGAAAAATGCAATAAATTTTGGACTTGCACCTTGCACTCTACTTTTAATCCCTTCTTCTTAAGGACATTTTTTCAACAACAACAAAGCAAGTTGACAGACGCAATTGGAAATATGTACAGTTATTTTTACTTCATACTGATTACTGTGCTAAAGAATAAAAGATTGAATGCCTTGTATTGTAATTTTCAAGATTGAATTTGAAACGTTTTATCATCCACTGCGAAAATCAAGCTTATACATTATGTTTAAGTTTAAAAAAAAAAAAAAAAAAAAACTTGATATCTGTTGTCCTAAAATTTTATCAAAATTGTATCCTAAAAATTTTGAAATCACCACTCCGACCCCTGTAAATGCCAGAAAGTGGGGCACGAAGGATCTCTCCCCCTGTACTGACTAAATTACGAACAAATATAGGAGGCAAAATTTTTCACTGTAATGTGTTTTTTTTTTTTTTTTTGGTCAGAAATATCGTTTTTTCCCCTTTTAAATAAGAATGTAACTGTCCCCCCCCCCCCCCCAAAGCTTGCTCGTTTATTCAAAAAATAAAAACAGTTATGATTTCCAGCATTGTTAATATTAGTAAGACTCTATCGTTTTTGTTGTGAGGGCCTCAGGATCAGGCTGCGCATGGGGCCTCACAATCACATGATCCGCCACTGTTGCACAGGTGACGAATCATGAATCTATGCATATGAGCCGGAAACAAAACAGTAATCGACTGTATGGGTTTTCCAAAACGAGCCAAATCCAACAAAAGATGTTCGATAGTGAAGCACATCGAGACAAATGGCTGCCTGTTTCTTCGGAATTACCGGTCACGTGACAACAGTGGCATTAGAGCAACGCAGGACAGTCAATTTAGAATGGTACGCGACCCTTTGTTAGCAGAAGTCATAGGAGAAATTCGAAAAAAGCAGAAAAAAAGGCGAATTATTTTGCGTCATGACAAGCGAGTTCTCACACATCGGCTCAAACAAAGGAATTTCTGAAAGACGAAAACATTGAATTAATGGGTCATCCACCGTACAGCCCTGAGTTAGCACCCAATGACTTTTTTTTTTCATTCCCTTACATCAAAAATAAATTACGTGGACAACGATTTTCGATACCTGAAGAAGCGGTTGATGCATTCAAAATGCATGTTTTGGAGTTACCTAAATCGGAGTGGAAAAATTGCTTCGAAAATTGGTTCAAACGTATGCAAAAGTGTATAGAACTTCATGGAGAATTTTTTGAAAAACAATAAAACCAATTTTGATGATAAAAATTTGTTTTTTCACTATCAGGCCAGAAATATAAATAGCAGCCTACGTAATCATTATTAAATTACAAGAAAAAAGCGTATCTGTGGAAAATGAGAGAATGCTAATATTTTACTTTTATAAGAATAAGAAATTAATTTTAAAAATGTGTATTTAAAGCAAAATTTTTGCCGCCCCTGAATATTTTGCTGCTTTAGGCAGCTGCCTACTCTGCCTATTGGGAAATTAAGCCCTATTCATGAAAATAATACGTTAATATCGTATCTCCCATTCGACCGGCGAAATTTGGAATATTTGCTGGGTTTTATTATTTTGACCCTTTAAAGCATTTTTTTCTAAACTCTTTCTTTTTAAATTAAAGCCATTTTTACACTTCCATTTTCTATAATAGTCGTAGGTGGCTCATGGTTGTGCACACTTTTGTACTTTTGTATATTTTCATCTTTTACAACAATCCGTGCTTTGCAGTTTCCTTCAGTGAATATCCAGTATGATGTTTTTTGTTTCTGATTTATTCGGAACATGTAAGAGTTTCCTTCTCCGGCAGGGCCGATCCTAGGGTGTCGGCCGCCCTTGTGCAAAGACCTAATGTGCCGCCCCTCAAGAGTAATTTGCACATTTTGACTCATCTTTGACATCCATATAAATCTTTCTTCAAATTTATATACCAAGTTCTAGTTAAAAAAAAAAGAACGGAAGAATGATGAACTTATAAAAAGGAAGAAATGTTTTATAATAAGAAACTCCTTAGGTACAATTTATATCTTTGAAGAAATTAATAGATACCAAAATTTACTAATCTTAAAAACGCATTTTATAGTCTGTCTTCGGTGACATCAGAGGAAAGACGATGGGGGGATCAGGGAAGGGGGGGATTACTCCGAGAAAATTATCGAAATTGGCGTATGAAAAATAGTTTTAGTTAATCTTTGGTTGTGTTCGGTTGCAAGGACAAAAGAGTCCGGTATACTCAAGGTGCATGGAGAAATTTTCGAAATTGACGTCAAATATCGCAATTTTAGGAACTTTTTCGAGACTTCAGGAGATAGTAATGTTGATGTTCTTTCCTAAAATTCTTTCCAAATTGAAATCAGTCGGAAGCCTTTTTTTGTGACCGTAGCGTTGGAAGGATCGACGCTCTTTCCGAAAATTTTCCAAAACTGAAGTTTTAAGCACGCAATTTTGGGTTACCTTTGTTGACGTTGCTAGAGGGAGGGAGATTCAATCGTCTAAGGTTTTCGAAATTGAAGTTCAAAACGCAAATTTATGCTGTTTTGGTGATGGTAGGGGATCTGGCGGCTTTCCTCCGGTAATTTCTCGGCACTATTGCTTCAAAAACCCATTTTTGGCTATGTTTGAAAACGATAGGGGAAACGTGAAAATATTCCGAACCGAAATATTTTTCAGAACTAAAATACATTATAGGCTATTTTTTAGAAGGAAGGGTTTTGAGACCATAAACGGATGTTTCTAAAAGCGCAATTTCATACTATTTTTGGTGACGTTAACGATACTGGGAAGCATCGGCGGATCTTACGGATATTTTTCGATATTAATACCTGAAAAATACAACTAGTATACACCCTTTTGTCCACCTTACCTCGACGATTGATGGGTATGTACTAGCGCGGCGAAAAGTTAAATAAGCCAAGCAGTTCTCCTCCGGAACTTTTTAAAAAATTAAAGTCCCAAAAACGTATTTTAGGCATTGTTTGATAACGATGGGACTAAGAGCGGGCGGGGGTTCAGTGTGCCCTCACGAACTGTTTTTAGAAACTGAAGTCAATTTCAGGCTAGTTTAGGCAGGAAGGGTTCTGTGGCTCCACGGAACCGTCTAAAAACGAAATTTGGAGGTATAGTTGGAGAAAATTAGTTTGGAAATTAGTTCGGAAAAAATAGTTTGGAGAAAAGCGGGATCCGGGGTCCTTCCCCGAAAGTTCTTGAAACTAATGTCTGAAAAACGCAATTTTAGTTTGTTTTTCAATAAATTAAGTGAGAGGGGGTGGGATTAGAGGCTTCTCTAAAGACGCTAACTGAGACTGTCTTTGCTAGTAATAGCAAAAAGTCCATCGCAAAAATTTCGAAAAAGAAATCCGAAAAATGTCATTAAGCAATTTTTGATGAAATTAGGAAAGGCTATCCTCTAAAAACACATTTTAGATTTCGGAGCCAACATTTTTAGGCTATGTTTGATTAAGTTAAGATGGAAGGGGTAAATCAGAGACTTAATTGGAAGCTTAAGGTCGGTGGTTCAACCAGTGAAATGTTCCGAAATTATAGTCTTAGAAACGCAATTTTAAACTTTCTTTAGTCTCGTCAAGGAGGTCATGGCATCATTTTGGATCTTCGTTTAAACTTACTACCCGGGGCAAGAGCCCTGTCCTCCTACCTGATCTGAAACCGGGCAGTTCATTCGGGATTTTAATTAGAAAAAATTGCCGTAAAGGGGGAAAATTACAAAATTTTAGTTTGTCATTCATATATATGTTTGACTCTCAAATGAGTGGCAATTTTTTACTTTCTTCCCACGCATCCACGATTATTGAACACAGATTTTGTTGTTTGAAATGCTTATGATGAGAGTATCTAATCAGTATAGCTTTTTTTTATATAAGTAAAAAATGTCTTCATTGTTTAGGTCTATAAACGCTTGGGAGGTAAACATTAGTGGCCGCCCTCGGTGCTCCTTTTAGAAGGCACCCTTTCATGCTTCAGGAGGGGGCCATTTTCCTCATTTTCCCTCCCCTGTATCCATGCCAGATTACCGGTTCTGTCACAAATTTTGCAACCAAATGAAGCATGTGTGCAAAGAGTAAATATTAATGGACAATGAACTAACACATTGGTCCCAAACATTCTATTTTTCTTAAACTATGCTATATGCTGTCGGGAAATCGACACTTAATTTGATAATTGAACATTTAAAATTTAGCAGATTTATTCGACTTATTATAAGTGATCTTGTGAGAAATTCTTGAGTAATTTTTCTTTATTATAAGAACTACATGATGCAGCCTGCGGCCGCCCCTTGCTTCGGCCGCCCTTGTGCGGTGCACACTCTGCACACCTGCTAGGATCGGCCCTGTTCTCCGGTTGTATTCCATGCAATTAATGCTCATTTTGAGGAGAGGAGGAAGAATAACAAAAAAGGGCTGAAGTACCCACTACACGTTGTGTGTGGAAGGGAAATTCGTAGAAGAAAAAAATCCCTGTGAAATCCTTGTCTTATTATCAGTAAAATGTCCCCTCCTTTTGGCCTTCCATAGGGCGTAACCCACCCATCAAACTTGTTACTGATAACGAAGTTTAGACGAAATCCAGTACACACCGGTACAATAGGTGGGAATGTGGTTTGAGAGGAAGTATTTCCGCGAAAAAGGAGTTAGCATGTACAGCATGTAGAAGCATGTGTAGAAGCATGTTTGCCAAGAGAACAATTGATCAGAAATGTCGACAAGAGCTAAAAAAAATTGAAATTTTCCAAAGTTTTGTATCTTTTAAGATGAGTAATGAATGATAGATAAAGAGAATTTTTTTTTAATTAAAAAGTGAGATAAATACAATCACCATGCAATTATTTCAGTTATAATGAATTATTTATTTCTCATCATATTATTTGTTTATTAGTCCGCCATTCCCTCTCCGGAAGAAGCCATCAGGTTATTAATGCTCTTTTTCAAATTTTAGTTTGCTCCTTTTTAATGCTGCATGTTCTTACAAGGAAAATACAGGGAATTTTCCCCCCAGAATTGAGTGGCAACCCTGTTATATCCTTGGTTCGCTATGGCGAGGTTCAACTCTATAACTAATTTTACGTTGCTTTTTTTTTTTTTTTTTTTTAGTAATTTTGCAAATTTTTAGTTCTACTGTAAACACCTGATTACGTATATGTTCAGGATTATAACAAGCAAATAAAGTACAGTGAAATTTAATTAATTTATAATTTTCTACTGAATTCCGTTACAAAGAAATTCCTTTTACAACGAAAAAACACGCGGTCCCTCGCAATTCGCTCTACGGAATTTCACTGTTAAAAAATCTGAAGTTGCGTAAAGTAAATCGGAATGAGTCAAAGTTACGCTGAATAATTGTAACTTAACTGAACAGTTGTGGACAAAGAGATTAAAGTCGACCATAACCTTTTGAAATCAGTTGACTTAGAAAAGTAGGTAAAAAGGGGTGTCCCGTTGAACTAAAAAGAACCTTGAAACACCCCTCATGCGGATGGTCTCTCTTGCAGGACTGGGGTCTCCTGTGGTAAACCCTTTGTCTGTATCTGCCCGCAATGGGCGAACTGAAAGTGCGAACCAGAATAACTTTTAGATCCCGCCCCCTTAAACACACATTAATACCCACTGGATAGTAAAGTATTTCGTTTTTGTTGAATTCCGTTACAACGAGCATCAATAAACCGTAAAATTTTGGACGTTGTAACGGGAATTTCCTTGCAACAGCTAGCGCACTGCAATGTCAATTCAACACGGGACTGAATATTTATTTCGTTGCAACGGATATTTATTCGTATTTTTACTTTCTTCTATATCTAATATATAGAAGAAAGTATTGGATTCGTGCAAATTTTCAAATTTCGAATTTTGACGGATTCGAACGTTTTGAGGTGTGCTGAGTTCATTTCGACTATTTTTGGAAAATGTCTGTCTGTCTGTGTGTGTGTATGTGTGCGTGTGCGTGTGTGTGTGTGTGTATGTGTGTGTGTCACGTCTGTGCGTGACCAGTTTTTTGTGGCCGCTCTACAGCAAAAACTACCGCATAAAATCGAACGAAATTTGGTACACATATGTGCCCCTATGTGAACTTGTGCCCATTGGTTTTTGGCGCGAATTCCTCCAAGGGGGGTGGAGCAATGGGACGTTTTTTGAGTTACGCCTGATTGCTATTCCTCAGGAAGTAACTGGCGGAATCAAACAAAATTTGGTCCATATGTTGCCAGTAACAGGAACAGGTGCTGATTCAATTTTGGTGTCAATAACTCAAACGGGGGTTGAGCTATGGAACGTTTTTCGTCGTCAATTGTGACTGCTGTATCTCAAGAAATAATGAACGGAATGAAAGAAAAATTTATCGGCAAGTAGTCCTTAGTGGGTATAAGAGCTGATTTTATTTTGGTGTCAACAGCTAAAAAGGGGGTGGCGCAATCGCCCGTTCTTTTTTTCCATTGTGAGTGCCCTATCTCAGGAAGTAATGCTACGTTCTGGATGAAATTTGGAATATATGTGAATCCATATGTAAACAGGCATTGGTTCAATTTTGACGATAATCGCTCCAAGAGGTGTTGATTTTTTTTTTTTAAATAAAAATAGCTTTATTAATGCAACAATAAGAAAGATAAATCGTAATAGATTGTCGTCTGCGTTTTCTCGTGATTTTAATTGCATGGAAATGATCGGAAATATTATCTCAATGATTTAAAATTTTTAACTGTTGCCATCTTATGTTTGTTAACAAATAAAATATTTGTAATTAATTCAAGCAAGGCTTTTAAAATAACTTTCAATTTTCGCTCTTTGCTTTGCTTTTGCAATAATTCAGACATTGGGATGATCGTCAAGTTTTTGCATGTGTAATTTTGTTTTCATTGGGAATATTGCTTCCTCGTCAAGCATGGGGAGGGATCAGAAAAAAAAAGAAAAATATAGAAGAAAGTTTCGTGATGGCCACAACATACTAGTTATTCGCTGTAATGAGATTTTACTGTAGTAATTTGAAGGTTTCTTTAGCTGTTTCATTTTTTCTGCTAACGATTGAATTCATTGGTTTCTATGCTTGAAATTCTTTTAGGATTTCTTCAGATCAGAATTTAGGAAAAATTCTGATTTAATATTTAGGAGATGGTTATCCGGTGGGTTCTCCTCCGAAATTTTTTTTGAAACTCGTAGTTTTCAAAACGCAATTCTAGACTTTCTTTGCTAATATTAAGGGGGAGAAAGGTATAGGGGTTTCAGCGGAAATTTGTGAAAATTGAAACTTGATGCGCTTATAGGTCATATTTATTGATGTTAGAATAAGGGATGGAGCTCAGGGACTGTCCCTGATCCTTTTTTTAAATATACATTGTAATCAATTTCTCCTCCTCCCTCCAATTTTTCGGATTTGAAGTTTCAAAAACTCAATTGCAGACAAACTGAATATTTTGTGGGAAATGGATTCTAGAGCTCTTCCCCTGGGTTTTTTTTATTTTTTCAAATTATGGTCTTAAAAAGTTGGGCAATATTTATATTCAGGGGCTATTCTACTTAATGTTTTTTTTAATGTAGCATAAGAAATCTATTTTTTTTATGACATTAGAGGAAGACGGTTGCGGGGACTTTTTCTGAATATTTTCTGAAACTCAAGTCTAAAAAGCGTGATTGTAAGACAATATTTTATAATATTAGGGCCATCAAAATTAAACCTCCGAAAACGCAGTTTTCGATGTTGTTAGGTATTTGGGGACTTTCCCCTCGAATTTTTGCGAAATTTAAAATCTGAAAACAAAATTTCATATGCTCCATAATGCTGTCGGTGTGTTTGGAAGGGGAGAGGGGAGACTGCCCGGAAGAGCAGCATTTTGAAGATTTTTTTTATTTTCAGACGAATTAGAAAAAAAAAAAAAGGAAAGACATTAGGACGGGGGAGGGGGGATTAGCTGACTAATTTCGCTGTAACTATTGAATTTTTGAAATGCAAAGATTTCTTGTTCAAGATTATGTCACCAAACAGTATATATATTTTTTTCTTTTTAAAATCACTTTTCCCCCCAAAAGTGGTATTTTCTTCTCTTCAATAATAAAGAACAGTTTTGAAAAGCATTCATCTCAACATTCTGGAGGGAGGGATCAGTGCCCCCCCCCCCCTTTGTGTTGCACCACTGGCTTTGTTGCTACTGAAAAACAATCAAATTATAGACTAATTTCTCAAGCAGTAGTTCTAATGAAGATGGCGAAGATTTTAGTGACTGATCCTTTTATTTTGTGTTGTTTTATTATGTTTACTGTCAATATAACGACCATATTAAAACTACTACTTTGGTTTGACAAACTTAAGTATTTTGGTCCAGCTATGTCTAGGTTTGGGAAATTGAATCACCATGTGTCGGTAAGATCTTTCTTAAGGCCACTAACGTTAAAGAACGGAGAGGAATTGAAAGGGAAGAGGCGCAAAAAAACGAGAAGCCAAGACGGAAGATTTATCCCGCGTTCGCCTTTTCCGTGTTCGCCCTCTGAGAGCCTAAACTACTCATGCGTGAAATGCGATTAAGCACTGAGGTGGAAAAGCCAAGCTCCGCCATTAGTGGTCCAATTTCTTATGCCTCCATTCGTACCCACCTTCTTATTCAGCCATTTGTGGTCACACATTCGCCTTTATACAAGGGTGAATCAGAAATCCATTTTAGTTAGCTTGAATGATTTTATACCTTAATTAAATTGCAACTTTTTTTCTTTCTTTTTTTTTTTTTTTTTTTTTTTTTTTTGACTCCTTTGCAAACATTTCTTCCTTTATATTTTAACATTGAATAACTTTTTGTTGTTCTACATTTAAGAAAAACAGATCAAAAACGACAAATTTGTACTCATCCGTAGGATAAAAAATTAAGTATATTTCATGAACAAAATTTTCTACAGAAAAAAATAAAACCGTTTGGGAGCACAGAATATTGATAGAGATTGCCGCCTACCGTACTTGATTAAAATCAAAAATAGTACGACACGAAAATTTGTTGATTTTATATGGAATGACTCAGTAGCAAATTTCACATTTACCCTGCTCAAAATAGCTCTACAGTTTGGATCAAAGGGAAATAGTTCACTTTTTTACTTATTCATTTATTAAATATTACGTATTTCTTCATTTATAAATTCATTAACATTCTTTTACTTATTAATCAATTTATTTAATCATATATTCACTTATTTTCTTACTCATTCCCATGGATGCAAGACCTTCCGTCTCAGGACGGATTTCCGTCTTGGACCGAATTTCCGAGACGGAGGTCGGGACGGAAAGAAATTCGATGGCTTTCCTCCAGTTTTTACTAAAAAAAGAAAAGTTGCCAGCCCCCCCCCCCCTTGCCACCTTTTTCTATAATATTTTCGAAGATCGCCCAATATTGTGATTTTGGGACTATCAGTTTGAAAAAATTGATGTAATAGTCCGAACTCCTCCTTTCCCTGAACTTTACAGAAATGGTCTATCAATGTGTTTTTTAAACTTCAATTTAAAAAAAAAATCTCGAGGAGAGCCCCCCCCCCCCCATTATTGGTGGTTTTCAGGTTTTTCAAGCTACGATATCATATCGCTTAAAAACTAGGTCCAAGTTGTTAGAAAAGTCAAAAGCAAAAACAGATTCAAAAACTGCCATAGTCAAAATCTACAACATTTATGTTCATACATTTTTCGTCAAGCACGTGTAATATTTTCCATCTTGAACACATCACCAAACTTGCACCCATGCTCATTCCCTCACTCATTTTTTTCATATATTAATTAATTAGTTTATTTATTCGTTTTTTTTTCATTTATTCGTTTATTTTTTCAATTATTCGTTTATTTAAAAAAACACGATAAATTACTGCTAATCATCAACATGAAAATTTTTCATTTAAAAATACCTTATTTTTCACTTTTCCCCTTAGTTTTTTGAGGTGAAAAATTTTCACTTTTTTTTTTTTTTTTTTTTTTTTTTTTTTTTTTTTTTTTTTTTTTTTTTTTTTTTTTTTTTTGACGGTACAAAATAATTGCTAAACATATAAATAATTTTTCAATGCAGGATGTTTCACGAAGTACTTAGTTCTTCTTTATGTACAGTAAATTTCAGAGTAACTTTCCAGTTAGTTCTTTTTTAAACAGGTAAGTCATAGTAACTACCGTACTTTGCCTCATATTTCCTTGGAACACTGGAACCTTTTTTTTTGGGGGGGGGGATGGGGGGATTTTTAACTTGATGCAAAAAGAAAAAAAAAACAGAGCTTTCTGTACCAATTTAATTATAATTTTAGCAAACATTTTCCCCGCCCTCATATTAAAGGATTTATGACGACATTTTGATTAAAATTGGAAAAAGCAAATAATTAATTATTAATTAGTTCATTTGATTATAGATAAAATATTTCATTGTCATCGAATCTGAAGTCGCATTCTAAATTTTTGACTGAGATTACCAAGATTTGGATAAAACTTGAGTTTCAAGATTTGAGCAAGACAAATAAATATTTGAATAAACATTTAGACGTTGTTAGGTACTAGTAGGAATTGAAAAATATGAAAACAGTTCTGACATATTTTTCTCAATTTTACTTAATGAACTCAAATTGAAAGGAAAAAAAATGCTTATTATTGTAAGCAGAAATTTGAATTGCATTTTAAATTTTATTTTTATTTCATTAATTAATTAATTATTTTTTGTATTACAATTGAAGACAGAAATGCACGAGAAAGACTTCATTAAAAACACGTCAAGACTTAAACTTAAAATATGATAGAATGCACAGCTAGGCAGCAAGTAAAAAGTACCTTATTAAGAAAGGGTGGGAGGAAAATATTGCTTGATATAAAATGCATTTTACAAAAGACGATGTGCTAAATCGGGAATTCTCAATCGATGCTCCTTCGGAAAAAATATGATCTGTCTTCCATGATTTTTACCTGTCAGCGTTAGTTAAAAGTATTTATGCAATGACAGTAATAATAATAATAGTCATTATAGCAATTTACAAGATCCATTTAATATGCAGCTAATGATATGCAGTAAAATAATTTTAAAAATTCTCCATTTTTTTTTTTTTATTTATCAGAAGCGAAGTCTATTTTACAGTATATAAAAGGTAATGAAAGTTGTTAGGCAACACTTAATACGTGTTTTACGCACATAAAATCTGAGGTGAATTTTCAAATTTCTCTCATTCTTGCACTTGGTGTGTATTAGAGAAATAAAGGATTTACATAAAATGCAAAAATCATAGAAAGAGGGAAAAAATGCTTTATTAAAATTTTATAAATGCATATGATACATTCTTCAAATATTTTTCTAGGGTTATTTTTTTTTCTAAGTAGTTGCTTTTTTAATTTTCTTAATATTCTATTTAGTAGTCTGTACTTTTTCTTCTGACGCGTTGCTACCTCTTGTCCCCCGTCCAGTTGGAAAACTACGGCTCGATTTGCTGCTTCTTCCTCTTGTAACAATTTTATCATTGAAAACAAATCTAAGTGTCTTATTGATGCTTTGTTGTTTAAGCTGCTGTGCCCAGTGGCGTACTGGGCCGCCGGGATACCGGGAAAATTCCCGGTGCGCCGGTGCCTTACTGCGCCGGGGCCTGTTTTTTTTTTTTTATTTTTTTATTTTTTTTTTTTTTTTTTTTTTTTATGAATTTTGTATCGGATATTGCGGCGCCTGTTACCATACGATTTATCGTATGAGATGAACAAATAAGACGACTTAACATCATAAAACTACGTATACCATCCCTTTTTAAAATCAAAGTTACCTCCATTTATCGGTTTAATCAAAATCGTTAATGTAAAATGCTTTTTTCATTCCCATCCAAATCTACCTCCTTCACCCAAGGAATAAAATGGCTACGGAGTTTCCCCCTCCTTTTTTAAAATAAAAGTGACATCAGAGGATTTTTTTTTTAATTTGAAGTATCAATTCGCGAATCTGACAATAAATAACCATTCAGCGCCGACTTGAACTCAGTTGAAACTATAAACCTTTCTCCTAAAATTTTTGAATAATGCCGTGGTTTCCAGATTTTTTTGAACCATGGCGCCTATCTCGGACATCTAACTTTCGTCCGGCGTCCATCTCTCTATAACTCGGTGACAAAGCCAGGGTTTTTAGTCCTGGTGGGGGAGGTTGGACTAAGGTCAAAATTTCTTATGTTGTCTTGATGGCGCTTCCAACGAAGCAAAAGAAAGGCAAAAACTTCGGTTTCACTGCGGACGGGAAGTGAGGCTGCAGCCTCATATACATACACACACACACAGTTTCTTTCCTAGATTCATCACTGATATAACTGATCATAACTAACAGACAAAAATGAATAAAACTGGTATGCCTTCATTGCATAGCCCTTTATTTTTATTCATGATTCAGAAGCGCTGCGAATTTTTTCAACAGTTCATAATTCTCTAATAGTGAAGAAAATGAAAATTTCGTGGCGCCGGCGCCCCTATGAAGACTTTACGGCACTCTAATTTACCCCCCCCCCCCCCCCCCAGCAGACTGAGAAACAAAATTAGAGGTAGGAGCCATTAATTTTCAAATAAGAGATTTTTTTTTCGTTAAAAGTATTTTCTTTTAAATCATTATTAAATGTAGCGCATGTTTACACAAAATTGTTATACGCGCGTATTATACTTCTCATTTTCAACTTATCACACTTAATAGCGTTAAATTTGGGCTTTTTCATTGGATCAGATTATCCTTTTAATCATTTCATTTGACACTTATCACACTTCCACATACCTTTTCCCTTTCAGGTGCTGCTATTTTTTTTTAAAGGCGGCAAATGTCACTACTACTCAATAAGTTTTATTTTAAATTCAAAACGTGATCAAGAGCGTAACTAGGAGGAGCAGGGGGACACCAACCCCCTCCCTACGGGCGCGAAATTGAAGATATGATTAAAAATGTTTCTCCCAACTTTAAATGAAAAAGAAAAAAAAAATCAATCGAAAATCAATTTTGTCGACTAAATCAGCGGCAACCACCGTTGGGGTACGAGAAACATAACTCGCCGCCTTCCCCAGCATTATTAAAGATCGCCGAAATTTCCATTTAAAGTACTTCAATTTTGAAAATTTTCAGGGGATAGCACCTAGATGACCCACATCATAAAAGATCGTTTAAAATTTAGCATATTGGATTTAAATTTCAGAAACTTACTAGAGGAGCCACCCTAACTTCAGCGAAATTATAATTCCCGAAATTATAATAAATTGTCTACAATTTCGTTTTAGCTCTTCAATTTCGAAAACTTTTCAGAAGAGAGTCCCCGAACACCATCCCGTCCTCTAAAGTTATCAAAGACAGCATACAGTTATGCCATTTAAGATTTCAAATGCGAAAAATTTCCACAGAAAAGTTTTGAAACGCATGCCTTTCTCTAGAGTCAGCAAAAATGGCCTACAAATACGATGTTTGAACTTTAAATTTCGAAAGCTTTCCGGGGACGAACCACCGCATTCACTTTATTAAAGATGATCTAATAAACCTCAATTTCGAAACTTTTTCGAAGAAGCGCTCAGGGCCGTCGCCAACATCCACCAGTTTTTCAGAAATGGAGTCGCCAATTTCTGAAAGTGATTAAAAACAGCAAAAGAAAAAGAAAAAAGCAGAAAACCTTCGTAATCTTTAAGAATTGAAATAGTAATAATCAATGAACTAAAGGAATAAAAGTGATAAAAAGTATTTTTTCTGCCAAATTTAAAAAGAAAATGAAATTTTCGCATATTATTGAGAAACATCCAAGATCCTGCATTATAATTTACCTAACTGAAGTCCGCTGAAATGTACATTTCAAACATTTTTGATCGGAAAAAAAAATAGCGTATCGTTACAAACCTATTACGAGATTTAGTTCAATAAAAAAAAAAAAAAATAGATAAATAATATAATAGCATTATGTAGGTCAAGGCCGTATCCAGAAATTTTTTTCGGGAGGGGCCCGAATTAGCACATTGCCCTAACACACATACATATAGTATATATAGACACACCAAACGCATAAAAATGTTAACATAGAAAACTTTTTGTCTCGATTTTTAATGATTCATCTGTTTGGACTGTTGTTAATTTAATTTCTTATTATTTTTCTTATTCACCTTGTAGTGGTTAGGATAACAGGAGAGTGTCCCTTTAAGTCGGATGTAGAACATCCATAATTTCAGGGGGTCGGGGGTTTTCCCCCGAGAAATTTTCGAAAAAAAAAAGCTGTATTTTGAGGCCTTATATTAGGTAATTGTGACTACAAAAATATGAAAAAAAAAAAAAAATAGGCAAACAAAGTGTTTTAAAAGTTATACATTCTTTTGCAAATCAAGATCAAACAAAATAAAAACTGCTTGCTCGACAGATCATGAAACTTAATGGACAGAGAGGAAAAACGAGAGAGGAGAAAAGAGAAGCACTTTGTTATCTGCTCATATCGGCTTTTAGTGAAGTTTGTTTTTGATCACTCCTCCTCCCCATTTTTTTTTTCATTAAATGCCCTACAGTCTAGGCCGTATCCAGAAATTTTTTTCGGGAGGGGCCCGGATTAGCACATTGCCCTAACACACACACACACATATAGTATATATAGACACACCAAACGCATAAAAATGTTAACATAGAACACTTTTTGCTTCGATTTTTAATGATTCCACTGTTTGGACTGTTGTTATTTTATTTTAATTTCTTATTATTTTTCATATTCACCTTGTAGTGGTAAGGATAACAGAAGAGTGTCCCTTTAAGTCGGATGTAGAACATCCATAATTTCAGTGGGTCCGGGGGTTTCTCCCCCCGAGAAATTTTTGAAAAAAAAAAATCTGTATTTTGAGGCCTTACATTAGGTAATTGAAACAACGAAAATATGAAAAAAAAATAGGCAAACAAAGTTTTTAAAAAGTTATACATTCTTTTGCCAATCAAGATCAAACATAATAAAAATTGCTTGCTCGACAAATCATGGAAATTAATGGACAGAGAGGAAAAACGAGAGAGGAGAAAAGAGAAGCACCCCGTCATCTGCTCATATCGGCTTTTAGTGAAGTTTGTTTTTGATCACTCCCCCTACCCCCACTTTTTTTCTTTAAATGCCCTACAGTATGAAAATTGTACAAAATAGTTTGAAAGAAATAGTGTAGACATGTAGAAAATAAGAACGGAAGAATAATATTCTGGCCATTTGGATAATTCATACTTTATTTTCTCGATAAGATACAAAATTGAAGAACTTTTCAAGGAATTTCAAAAACTTAAATAATTTTCAAAGACTCGAATAGTTGTAATTATTTGAAGCTCTTATTACTTTGTAAGACACACCCATTTTAAGTTAATAAATGCAACGAAATATTTCTCGAAACAAACTTTTTTTTTCAATCAGAAGTAGTGCAGAAAATGAAAAAGAGTAGAGTAAGTGTTATTTTTTTACTCATATTTAAGGTATTAACAATATGCAGTAGAAGTAAAAAAAAAAAGCAATAACAAAAGAACTTCCATGATACTGAATTCGGCATTAAATAAATGCAAGACATGAAACATATCAATCACAAAAATGATCTTAAAAATTAAGCTACAAAAACGCGAGAATCGTGATTTTTGCATTTTTTACTCAGGATGTATCAAGGAGCAGAATTTGACACATCTTGGTAACAAGATACTCGCCTAATCGGAAACTAGGGGCCCAGCCTTTGGGGAGTCCCCGGCTCGAAATCAGTACAGTGTAAGTTTTATAAGAGTTTTAGGGGCAGGGTCGTGTACAGAGGGGAGAAGGGACACCTGTTGGTCCGGGCCCGAGCTTAAATGGGGCCCAATATCTTTAAACCTAGGGTTGAAAATATAGGTAAACAATACGGAGGGGGCCCAAAAAAAGGCATTTGTGACAGCCCCGAAATTTCTGTGCACGCCCCTGGAGGAGGAAGTGCACAGAAGTCAGTTCGGTAGACTTGAAAACTGACAAAGGGCCTGCCTTGACCCTGGACTGCTCTGAATTGAATTGGGAAAGAGAGCAAGAAGTCCCTAATTAAAGGTCTAAATTTCAAGTTTGCCTTGTGGCTAATGAGAAATAGAATTGCTTTTTCTGTATTTCTGCAAAATATTATAAATCTTGAATAGTAGCAAAATTAAGAATTAAAAAAAACTTTCTTATTCTCCTTTTCTGACATTAGGAATTAAAAAAAAAAACCTTCTTCTGTTTTACGGTACAAACCATTTCGGGTTTCGAGGGGGGCGGGCCCGTCAGACCCCCCCTCTAGATACGGCCCTGCCTACAGTATGAAAATTATTCAAAATAGTTTAAAAGAAATGGTGTAGACATTCAGAAAATAAGAACGGAAGAGTAATATTCTAGCCATTTGGACAATTCATACTTTATTTTCTTGATAAGATACAAAATTGAAGAACTTTTCAAGGAATTTCAAAAACTTAAATAATTTTCAAAGACTCTCGAACAGTTGAAATTATTTGAAGCTCTTTATTTACACTTTTCAGAAGTTGATTGCAATCTTACAAAATGATTATAACTTTGCAAGACACACCCGTTTTAAGTTAAAAATAAATGCAACGAAATATTTCTCGAGACAATCTTTTTTTTTTTTTTTTCCAATCACAAGTA
This sequence comes from Uloborus diversus, assembly GCF_026930045.1. NCBI lineage: Eukaryota > Metazoa > Arthropoda > Arachnida > Araneae > Uloboridae > Uloborus > Uloborus diversus. Next base: position 62,628,153 of record NC_072739.1, on the reverse strand, counting down.
GTGCAGAAAATGAAATTGAGTAGAGTAAGTGTTATTTTTTTTCTTATACTAAAGATATTAACAGTATGCAGTAGAAGTAAGAAAAAAACAAGCAATAACAAAAGAACTTCCATGATACTGAATTTCTCATTAAATAAATGCAAGACAAGAAACATATCAGTCACAAAAATGATCTTGAAAGTTATGCTACAAAAACGCGAGAATCGTGATTTTTGCATTTTTTACTCAGGATGTATCAAGGAGCTGAATTTGTCACATCTTGGTAACAAGATACTCGCCTAATCGGAAACTAGGGACCCAGCCTTTGGGGAGTCCCCGGCTCGAAATCAGTACAGTGTAAGTTTTATAAGAGTTTTAGGGGGAGGAGGGCAGGGTCGTGCACAGAGGGGAGAAGGGACACCTGTTGGCCCGGGCTCGACCTTAAATGGGGCCCAATATTTTTAAACCTAGGGTTGAAAATATGGGTAAGCAATATGGAGGGGGCCCAAAAAAAAGCATTTGTGACAGCCCCAAATTTTCTGTGCACGCCCCTGGAGGAGGAAGTGCACAGAAGTCAGTTTGGTAGACTTGAAAAATCTACCGAACTGACAAAGGGCCTGCCTTAACCCTGGACGGCCCTGAATTGAATTGGGAAAGAAAGCAGGAAGTCCTAATTAAAGGTCTAAATTTCAAGTGTGCCTTGCAGCTAATGAGAACTAGAACTGCTTTTTCTGTATTTCTTCAAAATATTATAAATTTTGAATAGTAGCAAAATTAAGAATTAAAAAAAAAACATTGTTATTTTCCTTTTCTGACATTAAGGAAAAAAAAACCTTTTGTTTTACGGTTCAAAGCATTTCGGGTTTCGGGGGGGGGGGGGGCCCGTCAGGCCCCCCCCCCCCCTTCTGGATACGGCCCTGATGTAGGTCGCTGTAATATGTTTTAAAAAGAAAACAAGTTAAAATAAAATACCAAAACAAGTATAAAAAAAGTAGTGAACGAAATTTAAATAATGTAATGAATTAATAATAAGTTTTCAGTGTTTGAATGTTTTAAAGTGAAGGTAAACCAAAACTTCATCCCGAGTTTTAGGAGGCTTGATGTTTAAAAAGTGGGGGGGGGGGACTCTAGAGTCATCACTCCAAAATGTGAAAAGTTTTCTCTTTGGAGCCGCAAGCTCTTGTATTTCAAATAAATAAAAATATCAGGCTGGAAATTTAAAATTTCATTTTCGAAAAACTAAAGCACTCAAATGGGTTTAGAAAAGAAAACTGGGGGAGCGCTTTCCATTACATTTTTACCAATAATAAAAACAAATACGTAATACGTAAAAAGAGAGAAGAAAGCGGAAGAGTGGGAAGTCCCCGAACCTTATATCACTTCGTTTTTGGTCGCCAAAGGTAGCCGAGAAGCGTGTTTTTTAAATTCTGATTTTGAAAGAATTCCGAGGAAGAGTTCCCTAACCACATCGCCTACAGTCACCAAAGACGGCCTAAAATTAGTTATTTAGGTCTTCAATTCCAAAAAATTTCCAGGAGAGCGCCACACTCAAATATTCGAGAAACGCAACCACCCTATCATCCAAAATCGTTTAAAATTTCGGTTTTAGGACTTAAATTTCTAAAAATTCTAGAAGTCCCTGAACCTCCCTTCCCCCTAATATCACCATTGATAGTCGTTTTTAGGGCTTAAATTTCTAAAAATTCCAGAGGTTCCCGAAGCTTCCTTCCCTTCTAATATCCTCAAAGACGGTCCAAAAATATGGTCGTTTTTAGGGCTTCAATTTTGAAAAGATTTGCGAGAGGAGCTCCCGAAAAGCCTAATACATCGTCGAAAATAGTCTGCAATTTTTTCCCGGAACATCAATTTTAGAAAATTTCCGAAGGAAAGCCTCCGAACCTCTCTGCCCACTAATATTACCAATGCTCGTCTAAAAACTGTGTTTTAGGAGCTGACCTTCAAACCTTTCTTGCGGAACGATCCTATCACTCGCTCTAAAATCATTAAAGACCGTCTTAAATTTTGTTTAAGGGTTTGAATTTTGAAAGGGTTCGGGGGAGAGCTCTCGGGAACTCCTCTCTCTTACATCATTGAAAGTCAACTGAAATAAAATTTTTAGAGCTTCAAATTCGGAAAAAATGCCCGTCCTCTTAACATTATCAAAGATGACCTACAATCGTGCTTTTAAGATTTTACCTGTGAAAAATTGCCGTTCCTTCTGACTTTACCAAAGATAGCCTACATTCGCGTTTTTATGACGAAAAACGCGTTACGTCCGAAAAATTCCCGAGAGTGGGCCTCCGAAACTATCCTCCCCTAATATCACCGGAAATAATCTAATTGCCTTTTTATCGCTTCAATTTCGGGGAAGAGTCAACCACCCTTTCTAAAATAATTGGATATAATCCACAATTGCGTTTTTAAAGTTTCAATTTCGAAATAGGTCTGGGAGCATCATCGAACCTCTTCAGCCCCTAACATTATCAAAGATAATCTAGAGATAATCTTTAGATATCGCGTTTTAGGGGCTACAATCTCAAAAAATTTCCCAGGGAGGGCCCCGGACTCCCCCCCCCCTCTTTATTAAGATGGTTGTAGATAACAATTGAACTTTACCTTTTCAATTCTTAAAAATAGACGAGGGAGCGCTCTCTATCCTCTTCTCCTTCAAACTCCTCTTTTTACTCGTTTCTTATTTATAAAAAAACTCGTCCAAAGTTTAATTTTTAGAAGTTGTAACTTCGAAGCCTCCCCTCCCCCTAAAACACTCCTCTTTCTAACCTTTCTCCTCCTCCTTTCCTTTCTCCGAAGGAAGTAAAAAACTTTCTCTCATTTCGACAAAAAAAGGGGGGGGGGGTGCAAAAGTTTAAGTTGTCTTGGGGCGTTGAAGATTATTTACTCTTTGGATAGGAAGTTCATCAAGTTTAATTTTTTAGTTGAACTTGGTGAATGGGGGGGGGGGGGGGGGGAATGCGAAAATAGAACAAGGCGCCTGTCAAGTGTTTTTCCCGGTACACATTTTTGACCCAGTACGCCACTGGTGCCAGCCTTCGACTACGTTGTTAGTTCGAGCACCATTGGTATCGAAATGATTCCATATAGAGCTGCATGAAAAAAAAAGAAAAAAGAACGAAATGAATTGAGAATCTAAGTAAAAATTTACTTTTCAACTGACTTCAAAAAAAAAAAAAAAAGAAAAAAGAGTCCGTTATCAGTTCATGCTATATGTATGTTACTAGTTTTTATTTTATTTACGAATTTCTTATACATTATTCATCTTAACACTAGGTGTACAAATTTTGATGATGATTTTTTAATTGGTGAGGGTTGGTTTAAATTATGTCCGCTTATTGGTCAGTCCATTTTTTGCTTTTAAAAAAATAATAAAGGAACAGTATTTTTTTTTCTTAATTCCGCTAACACATGATTAGATATGAAACTAACACATGATTAGGGGGTGTATCTGACACCTGCGTCTCCATTGTAAACGGGCAGGTGTGCTCCATTGTATATTTTAGAGGGCGAAGAAGGAAAAGGAGAAAATGGAAGCCACCAGACGGAAGAAAGCCGTCCCGGTATCGCACCTTCAAGGACTAACCCAAGGGGCCCCTTCTGTTCTTTGCTTCCTGGAATGAGTGTCTTATTTGTAGTATTGTAAAGTTCTATAGGTATTCTTAAAAGATGGGGCACTGGGGCTCTGCTGTCAAATGAAAGCAGATATGTTTTGAGCTCCTTCTTAATTCTAAAGGTACTATTTACTTTCAGTTTCAAGTTGAATGGACAGAATTCTTTGTCAATGCACTTGACTGATTTGCGGCTGATAATCTGCTGGTTACGTTGAAGTACGTTAATGGTATCCGTCTCCATTTCCTGAAGCAAATTCATTCACAATACACTTTACTCTTCTGCGACAGAAGTTCGATAATGCTGGACATCTCATTTTTTCCCCTGCAGTCCAAATGGTTAGTACAATTCTCTCAAGGGATCAGGGGGATTAGCCACTGTCCTTATTGTTGACCCCATGGAAAGAAGTAATGGGTAGGGGGTCTGGAGGGATGGTGGCGTCGCGTTTGCGGGTGATGGATATTTGACAGGTGTCAACCTCTCCAGATAAGCAGATGTCCTGGTGAGCTATGGGCAGGAGCACTGAGGGGAGGTATATGCATGTGGAATGGTTGCATATAGATACAAGTTTATTTCATATATCTGTCTCGCACCCCCAAATCTACTGTCAACTCCTCACGTTTTCTATTTATTTGTTGTAAGACTGGGGGCGGAGGAAGGAATGCACTTCAAGTTTGTTCTGGTTCATTCTTAAAATTCTAAAGAAAGGGTAGGGATACTATATACAAAAGAGAACCCGTGGCTAATCTCAACTAGCGAACATATGTAGTTTAGCTATTTCTATTTTAATTTTTTTTTTCTCAAGCAAGAGTAAAAATGTCTTAATATAAAAATAAAAAATAAATAAATAAATAAAATAAATGAATAAATAAAATAAAGATTAAAAGGAAAAAAAATCAGATAAAAAAAACAACAACAAAAAATTCAAAAAAAGAAGAAAAAAAAAAGTGAATTTTTTAAACTCGCCAGCAGTAATGCTACAAAAACTGGTCTAGAACTGAATCCTACTACTTTCCTGTTTACGAACTAGCGAACTAAAGGAAATGTATACATCAGGACATAAATTGTTTTAAGAAGCTTTTTAAAGGTATATTTGGAAATTCAAGCACCTTTCCTTCAATCTGTAAGCGCACAAACCTAAAATAGTCCTTACACTAAAATTCAGTATAATCTTAGGAATGGCAGAATCTCATCAATTTGCTGCATGTCCAAGTGTTGATCAGGTAATCTACCCGAATATTTGGAATGATCGAGTATCAATAAAATATTCAACTGGCGAAAAGTTCTAGGAACCAAACATTGAATAACAAGCAAACTTTATCTTACGTTGGGAATTCTATGAATTAAAATAAATTAATTAATTAAAATCCTTTATTGGCATTTCTCTTTCAGCGTATTTAAAATTTTATTAGCAGTTTCAGTAATTTTCTTCCTTTTTTTCCTTTTATTTTCATGTAACATTTTTTCTATTTGATGTTCAAAACATTGAATAATATTTAAAAAAAAAAAAGCACACACATCACCTTAGGCCAAATTTATCATTTATCCATCGATGTTTTAGAGTCTTTTTTTAGGGATAGCTCGAAATACATTCAAATTTTCCAAACAATAATCATTTTTATCAACAAATTGTATTAAAATTTTCCAATGCTATCGTTTCAAGTTTGATTCTGTGGCTAGTTGCAAATAACTGAGATGATTCTATAACCTTTACACATCGATGCTCAAATTGTCAGGCATTATTGGGCTAATAAATAACAATAACAAAATTCTTTGTTATAATTTTCTTTTCGAGTCGAAACATTTTTATTAGTTTCATATCTGAAATTCAATATTTTGCACGAACACAATTCTCTTTCTTTTTTCATTATTTTTCTTTTATTTGCATGTACTTTTTTCCCCTTAATTATTTGATGTTTTTACTCTAACACTAAAAGTTTTTAAGACAAATTTTGTCTGAACCCAACCACTCTTGCCAATCAAGAGTAGGACAAAATTAAATTGAAAAAAGACGTTTCGAGAGAAATAATGTCGGGTCCAATAGTTATAAATGCTTCTAAGTTCAGAAATTACAGGAGAAAGAAACACCAAAATAAACACACATTTTTCAATCTCTAATCATCACTTTCAATTTGCTTATGGGAAACTCCGTAGAAAAGAGGAAAAAGTATCAAAATTGTAAATTAATTTTTTCCTCACAAATTTGTTATCAATGAAAATATAATTGTCTAAAGTGCATGAAAATGACAAAAAATTGCTGCAAAACTCAAAATTAATTAGAGTTATTAGGCTTCAAATCATTTCGTTATAACCATATTCAATATTATTATATGGGTGAGTTATATGGGTGATTTTCAAATGTATTGACACATTACGTTCGGCACAATTTGAAACTTTTTGTTGTTATAAACATTAGAACTTTCCTAGGATTAAATTCCTTACAGTTATAGCTTTCTAACCAGGTGATTATTAGTGAATTAATTTGCTTAGATTTTAGAAATTCCAAAAAACTTCTTGGCAATTCACCGTTTTTCTCCTGTTACTTTATGAACCACTCGCTGCACTGCCCGGCTTTGCACGGTCAACCTCGAAAATAAAAGTTATGTCAACTGACACATGTTCAACAGTCAGACTTAAATTAGAGAAGGGAAAAAAATAATGTAAAATTTCCCGTCAAAATAATCATTCTTAAAGATACAAAACATCAAATCAAAAATACCCCAATAAATTAAGTGCAACTCTCCATAAATACAACTAAAGTTCTTAATTATCTTCTAATGCCAGTACAAAAAAAAAAAAAAAAAAAAGGAAAAGAAAGAAAGATAAATCGCCAAATAATACTCAAAAGGGGAAATTTTTACCTCCAAAACAAAAACCAAATTTTATTTAGACATAGCCGGGAAAAGGAAAGTGGCAACGTTCTGAACGCTAATTTAAAATGAGATCGCGCAAAAGATAGTTTTCCGATATGAAATTCTGTTCCATTAGGCTTAAAAATGCTTTTAAATTTTTTCCCGGTGGACGCCATATACATTTGGATATGGCGTTAAGGAATACTACCGCTCAATTTATATAAAAGCAAAGTTCTTCATTCTACAATATTGGGCATAGGATCTGCTGCTAGATTCATTTCAATTGCAATTTAATTAAAAGTAAAAGTGCCCATATACAACAAGAAATTAATGAAACGGATTCCAATGACTAAAATGTTCAGCGGCTATTTGCTGTTCGGAATTATATACCATCAAATGAGAATAATAATAAAAAAAAAAACATAACTTATTTGATAAATCATTACTGAAGAATGGAGATGAAGCGACAATGTTTAGGTTGTTGCTTGAGTTATTGAAAATAATTTTAAGATTTCATGTTGTGTTAACAAATGTCTGTGTTCTGCGTACTCATTTATTTCTAAGAATGTGATTGTTTTTTTTTCGTTTTTAATCAAAAAAGAAAATTATAAAAAGGAATTAATTTGAAAAAAAAAAAAAACGCTTTTCCAATTTGAGGCTAACAACGTCCTCGGCAGGGCTATTTTTTAAAAACTAATAGCCAAAACTGTTTTTGGCAATGGCTAAAATTTCAAGGGTTGACTACACAGGAGCCCCGAAAAGGCATATGGCCTAGGGCCCCCGATATCTTAATCGGGCCGGTCCTCGGACTAACAATTAGCCACCAAATATGACCTGTATGTTTAAAAAAGGACGTCTCATAACTGTGTCATTTACCTTCACTTAAGGCAAAGAGTAATAATAAAATGAAAAGCATTCAATCGTCTTGTCCTGAAGCATTGTGGAGGAACGGAACTCTTGTTCCTGCTCTCGTTTGAAGTTCGAAGTCAAGCTGAAAATTACGGGATCCGGACAAAACGTCCAAATCCAAAACGTCCACGGACTAGAAATCTCACCTTTCTCATTCCGAACGAAGTCGTTAGGCGTATTACGAACTGCAAGTGAGAAGCATACTCACAGTGGGAAAGACTTGCCGTTCGGGAAAAAAATATGACGTCGTTTTGTAGGCGTGGTGTAAGATGAACCAATAAGAGATTGCAGCGTGAAAATTTGAAATGGTGTTGTTTCTATGCGTTCTCGTTTCATATGGATTTTGTGAATTTTACTAGTGGCTTTGTTTTTTGTTTGTTTGTTTTTTTTTCACCACATGTTAAACATTTTTTTTATAACTAATGAAATTTCAAATGTGTTTCAATATGTGATGCAATCACCAGCAAAAAACGAGTTTTTAATATAGAATGAGTCTGAATAGATCCCCCCCCCCCACACACACACATACTGACATGATGGAAAAATAAAATTTAAGTATTAGGGTCCCCCTTTTTTAAAATAAAATATGCTTTACGGCAAATGCAGCGTGGAGACGACTCCCGTATTTTCACGTGATTTTTCCGCTTTTAGGCAGATGTGGGTGAGAATTCGGAATTTTTGCCGCGGGCTAGCGGGGATAGTTGCGGATGCCTCATGAAGCTTTTTCAGGGGCACAGGTCACTTGAAGGTCAGTGATTGGAGTAGTAGAGAAAATTTTGCGAATGGGAGGGTTCTTTAACAGCTGATTCCGCGCAGAGACAACTCTCGATTCAGTCGCGTTTCCGTCGGGCGGAATCGGAAAAAAACCTGTTTTTTCGATTCCGCATTCGGTTTCCCGCGCATGTGGATTCCAGGCCTAAACAAACCCCTTTCAGTGCTTGCGGCGGGCGTTCGCTCATTTGATTATCTTCCTTTTTTTTTTCTGTCTATTTGTATTCATTTCTTTTTTTTCTTTCATTGTTTTTTCTGTTAAGTTGTTATTCCTTTATTTTCTTGATAGTTTGTTGCCATTATTGTTTTAATTTTTTAATTCGCTTTTTAGTATTCCATACTTTTTTATTACTTTTTGTTATGGATTTTATTTATCACGATGTCTAAAGATTGTAATATTCTACGTAGAATTTTTTTCCTGTACGTACGTTCATTTTACATTGAGATTTTTTTTTTTAATTAAATTGACTGGCACAAACTGTAAAGTCGAACATAACTATTAAAAAAAATAAATAAATGACTAACCACCACTTTGTGGAAATGCCCCCTCCCCAGGTGGTTCAAAAATACATGTAAAAAGAAAGTTTCTGTTAGATAACGAGAGACCCCTCAATATCTTTAGATTTGTGGATATCAACCTACTGGAAGACTTTTAGCTTCCAATTTCAACTGAAAGCAGGTGCTCAACCGCCTCCCCCAAACTTAATATATATGGAAAGGATGGTTTAAAAAATGCTTTGAACTGAAAAAACAATGCTACATATTATAATATACAGTAGTAATATGCATATACATAGCATTAAAATAATTATTTACAAAAAAAAAAAAAACAGCTGGGGAAGTTTTATATTTCTAAACTTGTAGCTTTTTCTATACTGTGGCAAATGTTAAATGAAGGGGTCATTGAGCACTCTTTAAAACTGGAGTAAAAAGCTAAAATTTTTACTTTTTTTTTACCTTTTTTTTTCATTTTCAATTATTTCAATCAAATTAATTATAATACATATACATTTATCGCTTTAATAACACAGTGAAAAAGAAAAAAAAAAGAGGCCAAACATTTTATATTCAGGTGTAACATTTTCAACTTAAGTTTAAAAAAAAAAAGCACTTCAAATCTTTTTAGTTTTAGTGCATATTTTAGGTACTTTCAAGTGGTTATATAATCCAGGATGTAAGTTCACTAAAAAAATTAAACAAAAAAGTTTCATTCTAGTCAAAATCTTGAAGGGGGGGGGCTCCTTTGCACCCCCTCTGTGTTTGTCACTGTACCACAGTTTATGCTGTACTACATTTTTTCTGATAAAATTTTAAAATCTACACATGTTTCCTTCATTTTAACTGAAAATGCCATTAGTACTTAGGGCAATATGTTAGTGCTATGTAATAGAGTAGCTTTTAAACTAGTTTTGAATAGCCAATATTTAATCTCACCTAAATTGTTGAATGTTTCGATATAAATATATCTTTAATCATTTCCCTTAGAGTAAAAACCTATAAAACCTTCCATGTTTGCATTCATATATAAAAACACAGAAAATACTTTAATTCTGATAGCATATATCATTAAATTTGGTGCTAAACCAGACTATCTATCACCACATTTATTGTCTTCATAACAGGGTTTGAACTGTGAATTATATATGATTTTAACGGTATGTGATGTAGAAACAAAAGGGAAAAATAAGAAACTTAAAACATATGATTGCACAGGAACTGGATGATGGAAAAATTCTGATTTGATAATTGAAATCAGATTTAATAATTTCCTTAGGAACACTAACAACATAAATAAATGTTTTATGTGGCAAAATCTTTCCTTACTAGTGCAATTAAATGACTAAATAATGCTATTTCAAGACACAATCAGAAATTTAAACATTTAAAAGAACTCCCATTCATATACTCAAAGACGCAAAGTAAAAAAATAATCCGAAACACATCTGTTAAAGTCATTTAGTTTGAACTTATGAAAATATTGATAGAGTTAACCATGTTATACTGGATTTTGAAAGAAACTCTTCATATGCCACCAAAGCTTGACCACGGAGAGATGGCGGATGCTTTTGAAGCAGAAACGTCATTTGTGTCATTTGAAATAGTTTGTTTCTTGTTATTTCGCAATAGATAGGATCAGCGAGAGCGCCTCTTACTATTTGGCACTTTCTAACTGATTCTACTTAGACGAAACTAGGGAGACTTGACCCAATATTTGGTTTTTCCTTTCCCTTTTTTTTTTGTAGAATAGTTAAAGCGAAATAAGAAATACACATGAACAGTTTGCACACTATTATGGCTAAATTTAATAGCATAATTCCAAGTAGAAATGGTACAAAAAAAATTATATTCGTCAAGTCTGCAAATGGGTCAAGTGTTCCCTAGAGCTGGGGAGACTTGATCCATAGGGAGACATGACCCCCCTCATGAATGCAAGAAGAATCATAGGTATTGAAATCAAGAACGCAGGTTTGATGATGCTTTTTGTTTTAATTAGTGATACTTGAGGCGAATATACAAAATGTTCACTCTAAGTTGAAGTGTTACATATATTTTCTTTATTATTATCAATCTTACTCCATATCAGCAGGAGAGCAGAAGTCGAATTAAAAACTTTATCAGATCAGACCTAAGCAATAGTTCAATTATTTTACTAAGTAACAACTCGTTGGGCTCAAAGATTATTAGTATGCCTCCATACTTAAAATATTAGAGTCATTGCATGAATAAAAGCAAATCATTAGACCTAAATGACAATATTTTATCTATTCAAAAATAAAAATTCATTGAAAGAATATCAAATTAGTCTTTGGGTCATGTCTCCCTACTTAGTTTGGGTCAAAGCTCCCTAGTTAGCTTTCTTTTGTTGACCTTAATTTTTTAGCAACTTAGATTTAAGTTATATAAAACTACTCTATATAAAGAGATAGCCAGAAAAGAGACTAAAGCATGCATACTTTTAAAATTCATTTCCCTCAAAACTAGAGGTTAAAATCTAAAAAGTTCCAAAATCTTCAAACTTTACTTTTAAGGTGCAGTATCATTTAACACTGAATTTCTTGAAAACCACTGACAATTCCGAAATGGCTTGTCCCTGCAAAATACTGTTGTGTGACTGGTCAACCAATAATATGACTAAAATTTTCCCTAAATATTCTTTTCATGGCAAAAATCATCATGGGTCAAGTCTCCCTATGGGTCAAACATCCCTAGTTTCCCCAATTACAAATGATGATGTTTTCGCTTCAAGGTCTTCCGCCATCTCTCCGTGGTCAAGCTGATACGAGTAAACGTCTCTTTTGGTTACTGTCGCCAAGTTATTTTCGGATAGAATGCAACTGAACTTATTTGAATTTGAGCTCTTGAGAATTAATAAACCTAATGTTAGTTTACTTAACAATATAGTTAAATCTAGTTGTAAATTTTAGTAAGACAAAATCAACATCATGAACTCCTTCTTACTTACTGACAATGTAATGTCAATCCTTCCTACACACGCAGTTAAAATTTCTTGGAAAAATGAAACATTGAAATAGATAACAAAATCTCTTGAAAAAATCAGTGTAAAATTACTGGTGATTTGATTTAAACGCAAGGGAAGTTCAGAAGCTAGTTTTGGGGGGCCGAAAGGGATAAATGAATTGAGCTATCTCACAAAAGATTTTTGAATTCCTATATAACAGGGGTCGGCAAGTAATTTTAATTGAGATTCGGATACTTTTGAAAATTTTTCATTGAGGTGCAGGAAAAACAAATGCCTTACAATTCATTTATTTTGATTTTCACTCCCAAATTAATATTAAATACAATCGATAGGTTCATTTGTATTCAAAAATCAATGGGAGAATTTATGGTACCGCGCAAAAAAAAGTTTGTTTATGCAGAGTGTGTTTAAGGTAGGCGCCGTAAAGTTTGAGCAATATTAGTTATCCAAAAGTTTCCCAAACGTATGTAAACCTTACATGATGATAGTCCAGTAAATAGCTCAAATCAGTCAACTAATAAGTTAAAAAACATGATGAACTAAAACTAAAACTTGGTGCAAACGTAACCTGGCAACGTAAGATGTGATTAGGAGATGCGATGCCTTCGCAATGCTGCCAGGTTAGGTTTGCTCCAACAATAGTATATTAAAAAAATGGTGAGGGTGATTCTCAAAAGTATTGTTATCCTCAGTAGAATATTTTAAAAAGTAATTTAAATACCCAAAGTATTGTTATCTGAAGACTTAGTTTATTTGCGGAAGTTATTCTTTCAAAATAGTTTTGGCGGTACAATTTTTGACCGATCGCGTTCCAGATCTGCACCGCGGTTCGCCAGTTGCCGACCACTGCTCTATAACATAAATAAAAATTGATAACAGTTATTTTTGAATCTAGAAAGCGTAATGGGATAAAAGAAGTTCTAAGCTTTTCGTTTCACTACATTTTCCAAATTCAGAGTTTAGAATCTTAATTTTTAAGAAAGTCAAACATTGAAATTGAAGGAACGAGAACGGGGGAGGGGGGGGGGGGGAAACGGAAATCTATCAAGCGCCATTCGAACAAAATTGGAAGAATTTATTAAAAATCTTTCATTGTTCAGGAACATTTATCTATCTCAACCTGGAGTGCGTGAACAATTTAAAAAATATAATGAAAAAGTAACACTAATTACAATTTCTCGACTCGATCTGTATCCTTTGCTCCTTTTGAAGTCATTTTGATATCAATACGAAACTATTAATTACACAGGTCAACAAAAAAAAATTTTCTCTTTGGTGCCCAGAGTTTGAGAACTCTGTTTGGGGTTCTGAATCGAAAGATGAAATTAGTTTTTCTCTAGCAGCTCTACTTTTTTAGATAAGTGCTGCTGTTTTACCCAAAATGTGCAGTTTGAACTCCATTTTCCGCACTTCTAAAGCAAGTGTAGACTTCTTAAACAAGGATTGCTTCTGGCATATGTACCCTATTGTTGGTCTGCAGTTTAGTAACTTAAAGGAAAATCCACCAGATGCTGTAAAAGCTTAACAAGTTCAGTAATAACGCTTCAGCAAGTTAGTCAATTAGTAAGCTCTTGGTTTGCACATATTCCCTTCGCGCGATGTGTGATGAGCTGGATCTTCGTATACAATATTTTTCAGGGCCCGATTAATATAGTGGGTGACCGGAAATAAGTCGACTCGCGCTACAACGCGATCCGACGAACGCGAAATGGCTATAACGCGAGTTTTTTTTCACCAGAAACGAATTTTAGACCTAATGCGAATTTCTCGTCCGCAACACGAAAATTTTCGGAAGGGAATCACGGTATGTAAGTTTCGACTTTGTTATTGAATACTAAAAGTATTTTTTTCGTGAATAGACCGTCCCTTTAGCATTACTGACAGCGGAAGTTCTCACACTGTACTAGTCTAAACATCACTTTATTAGTGTATACAAATAACTACTAATCATTTTTCCTTTTTTTCATTCTTAATGCGAAAGTTGATGAAATATAGGGATATCTAAAAGCGCTGTTTTATCTAAAGTTTCTGAAGATTGAAAGAAACAGAGAAAGTTTACGACAAAAGCTATTCTAGATGTGCAAGATAGAACAATTAAAAAATGCGTCGAAGGTAGCACGACAATTAAGTTGTGAGTGAATCTTTCATATGTACAATTAAAAGCCTAAAAAAGGAAATCCATAAAAGTTCACAGTAAGCAAAAAGCATAAATTATGAAAATAGAAGCGGATCTTGTATTGTGGATCAAAGAAACCTGGTCGAGGGACGTTACCGTAGATGGAAACGAAATAAAAGAATTAGCGAAGCAACTGTATTTAGAAATATATAAGAATAACGGTTTGGTCAAACAGCGTTAATCACCATCATATTTTTTTAAGTTAAATATTATTATTGAATCTACTGTACAGTACTAGTGCACTATTTTATTAATACTACATACTGGTTTATTTTATGTCTCTCTTTCCCATTGATCATTGGTTTTGTGCATCCTAACAGTGTATTTTATGTTGAATAACACAGTTTTAGAAAAATAATAATGAAAGAGTAAAATTCAGTGCTTCAGGTAAGAAACGAAAATGTATAGTTAAGGAATGACTTAAAATAGTTTGAAGTGGTGTTCAGAAGTCTCTAAGGGATTGGGCTTGAATTAAAAAAAATTTCACACATACCCTTTTCCACAACGCGAAATTTCAACTTACGCGAGGAGTCTTGGAACGCATCCCTCGCGTAAGTCGGGACTTGACTGTACATTTTTTGGGGGATCGTCTGAAGTCAAACCTTATAAACATAAACGGGGAACCACAATTTCAGGGGTGTTGAGGTAATTTGCCACTCGTTCAAAATATTTGTTGGAAGACAGAGTATCCCACACTTAAGTACACGTAAAAAAGTAAATAAATAAAGGAAAAATTTTAAGAATATTAAAGTAAAAATTTCTTATGTAAGACTACAACAATTTTAGTCATTTTGAGGCTCTTAAAACTTAAGTATTTATATCCAAGAGCCTAATTGCACTGTTTGGTAATCAATCTCTTATTATTTGTACAATGCAATAGGAATGAAAAATCCCTGTTTTGTGTTTTATTCTATCTATATGTGTAACTTAAACCCGTTTGATATGTATTTAAATGTTATATCTTGGAAATTTGAGCTTCTGGGCAAAATCTGATGTCATATTTGAACTCAGAGTACCAAATTTATACGAAATCTGTTACAAAAACCCCAATACCAAAATCACTGTTCTCCTGTATTATTGATCTTTTTAAAGCAAGTGATATAATGAATAATTATTGAGGTATAGCAATTGTTTGCTGAAATATATTGAATGATATTTTCACATTAGAATTTAATGACAAAAAGAGCAATATTTTTTCATTTTGAAAACTCCTCCCAGAAAATTCTTCGGGGTGCGCCACTGCGTTGACCGACGCAAAAAAAAGGTAGAGATATTAAAAAAAGATGTTGTGGTGACATGTAAATTATTTCGATATTACCTCGTTGTTAAATAACTTGTGAGGAATAAATTGGTAGTATTACTCACATAGATGTTGTGAAAAATACTGGTATTACAAGCCAACTTCACCGAGACCCTAATTTACTTGCACTTATAGTTCTTTGGTTTATTTAATTTCAGCTGCTCTAATAATAATGATATTAAAAGTTTTTAAATGATTATTAATAACAAATTTTGTGCACGAACTTATCTATATTTTCATATAGTATGTAGCTTCAGTTTTGAGTTCCGATTTTATAAACCATACACTGTAGAGGTGTGTGCGTGGAGGAAGAAGGGGGGGGGGGGTGCGACCTAACATCAGTGTTCAAAAGGGGGCACAATGCTTGAATGGTTGAAAACTCCTGTACTACGGAACCTTCAAAATATTTTTCATCCATTGAAAATTTGATTACGTTATATCAGAGCGGTTTTTCTGTCGTAATAAAAACAGGGTTTGAGCTTTAGAAAAAAAAAAGGAGGAGGGGGGGGGGGGTCAACGGTATTTTCTTGAGTCCGTCTGACGTTTTCTAGAACCTACGCAATTTCTCAGTGCCAAAAGCAAATGTTTTCAAGCATTTTTACACTTTTTAGAGGCTGTGCCTTTAGCATTATTGCAACAGGCGTATAAAAAAATCGACTTAGCGCAAATGAAAGACTTTGCATTCGCCGAAAAAACGGCAGATTTATGTCTGCATATCGTATTCGAGTTGAAGCAAATCACCTGAATCATCACTATCCATCACCAAACAGCTTAGATTCATCAATATTAGTTGATTTCGATCAGGGGTAGATGGTGCCAAATTGATGCTAAAGGTCCTAGTAAAAGTTGCTGCCCCTTCACACGAAAATCCGTATATTTTCACTTGTTATGTACAATTAAACACATAAATACTAATTCGTACACAAACCCAAACTAAAATGTAGACCAAAATCGCTATGTTCTGAGATATACTGAAGAAAAAAAAATCTGAAGCAAGGAAAGAAAAAAATAAAATTACCTTATTTTTGAGTGCCCTTAAAACTGGTATACTTACCAGCTTCATGTGAGCGCAATTATTACCCTTCATCGCCATATTAGGCTTGAAGAATACATTATAATTGGTGTAAAAAGCCCTACTAAAATAAATAGAAGTATGGGACTTCAGGGAAGCTGAGAGGTTTGATCGACTTGACCTCTGCTCCCATACAATGCACGTATTCATACTTTCGGACCAGGCCCTAGTTTTCGACTAGGTTGACATGGCCTCTCGTCAAGCCTAATTCTAAATTTAATAGTTGTGATAAAGAAATTAAGGTTTCAAAATAAGAGTACACTTACTTGCAAATTAGATGTTGTAGAATTTTATAACAAAGCAACTGAAAACTATTTGCGTGAGCTAATGAAAACATTTCTTCTCACAATAAAAAGTATTAGAAAATTAACAATGATAATTGCTATATGGAGATACTAATCACGAGATTTTACTTCTATTCTATTTAGAGATATTTCGTGTTAAACTGCTGCTGTAGAAAATGTTATCAAAATTTTAAAATTTAGTTGATTCAATCAACTAAATACTAAAATTAAGAGAGAAAAATAGTTATAAAAGGCTAAAATGCACAAACTTGCAACTGTAGACATGTGTTTCGGGATTAAAAGGACCTTCCTTTTCATTGAATTTCATTTTCATTTTCATTCGAAATAAATGAGCTCAAGGATGAAAAAGCACATCCAACAAACACAAAAGCACACATTTATTTACTATTTCTTAATATTAAGAGTGTGTTGTTTGTGTGCGTGTTTGAAGAATGTTCAACTGTATGGTTACGAAAATTAAAAATAACGTTCTATTAAGCAAAACTGCCAGATTACTGCAGTACGGCATACACGTGTTTCCTCGTTACAAGGAACGCTTTTTTCAATGCAAAAGAATTGAGCTTATGGATGAAAAGATATCCGGCAAAAGCGGCTGATAACTGTTTGCAACAGGCGGTAAGATTTCACATGGTAACCATGCATCCAGAGGCGTAGCTAGACCCGACTTTCGGGGGGGGGGGGGGGTTACGTCTTTTATTTTTTATATGTATATATATATATATATATATATATATATACATATATATATATGTGTGTGTGTGTGTGAACTTTTACATACTTTGGAATGGGGTGCCCCAAGTTCGATACTTGTGTCAAACAAAACAAAATCAAAGAATTTTTTTTTTAAATTTATTTTTTGTAATGTTTTGGAAAATTTAACTTTTTTTTTTCCTTTTTCTCCATTTAATTTAAAGTGAAACTTTCTAGCAACAGGTCTAGTCAAAACCAGTCTATCCAAATCAGGGGGAAAATCAAATATCTGATGAGCGTGTTCCGTTCATTTCAGTGTGACTGCTTAATTTAGAGGCTAACACACATCTACAAAAGCTGGCATCCCTGAAAGCTAATAGATGGATCCATTTCCGCCTGTGAACTGGATGTTCGACTTTCAATCTCATCGGTGGTCAGACTATTTTTACAAACTTGGTTCGCACTAAACGCATGAAATAAAATAAAAAAAAACTTCTTGATTATAACCTGCAAAAAATGAAATGACTTTTCATATCGTTATATTTATATGTTGCTTTTTATATGTATTTACATTTATGCTAGTTCTAAAGCAATTAATAAAATTTGAATTAAAAAAGAGGGAAGAAATATAGGCGGTAGAAAGTTATTTGCACAAAGCTGCATACCATCTGTTCTCCTTTCAAGTTTTTATTTTTAATTTTATTACCTGCTTTAGAATTTATATAAATATCTATTTGAGAGAGCAACAGCAATTTTCGAGTGTTATAAACAGAAATCTTGTTTATTTTCTACTTTTTAATGCGAACCAAGCTAACAGAAATAGTACAGAACAGTCTAGATTCATTTCGTTTTTAAACATTTTATTCCTGTAATGCTATGCAGTTTTTCTTTTAAATTAAAATAAAATTTCCTTCAGAAGGGTTCGATGGAATTAATGCTGCTTCAGCACTTCGTACTCGTTTTCTTCAGAGGACGTTATCTTTCTCTTTTTAGAGCAACCATTTTCGTCATTTACATTTTTTTTGGGGGGGGGGGGGGGTTTAAAAAGCTTGTTATCGGTTTTGCTCTCTTCATTATACAACAACGTTCACTTAGAATATACTATTCTAAATAGTTGACTAAACGTTTTTAAAAGAATACGCAGTAAATATTGGCTGACATTTTCGACAAATCGATGTGATTGCGGTGGATTTTCTGGTTAGCAAAGGCCGTTTTGACTATCACAGCACAACGCCAACAAAAACCTTATGTCACGAATTCCGGCTATGCTATCATTTTCGGATTCGAAGCCCAATGATCTTCAAAGCAGCAAGCAAAAGCATTTTCTTCAACTCGAAACAGAAAGGGCTGAGGGGGCAAAAAAAAGGAGAAATGCGTTCCACGAATAGGTTTTTTAGGAAAATTAACGAAAGGACAGTCGTTTCGAGCACTTTCTTGGAAGAAGAGTAAAGGGGTGAAATTCACAGGTTGAGTATTAGTTGCATTATGGATGAGCATTTCAAGTTCATGGTTAAAGGTCATTCAAGTTAAAAGCCATTTTGCTCTGTTATCTGGTTTAGTACTGTTCTGTGATCGCTCTCTTTCTTAAAATTATGATTCCTTAAAGAAAACCAAGATTATAGGAGGGAAGTTTAAGATTTTTTCAAGTAAAGAAAAAAGGAAAATCCTAGAATATTGGCCAGGTTAGATTTGCAGCAATTGCTAACCTCAAGAGGATAAATAATTAATCAAAAAACAAGAAAAAGAAAAAATCAGGCACCAAAAAGCAATAAAAGACGTTTTCTTCAAAAAGATATGCTCAAAGTTTCTTTAAACTGGCAGTAAAGCACATAATAATGTAATAATAGAACAAAGACCTAACAAAACTAATACAGAGGAATTTTGATCAAGAGCCCATGTTCTCTATAGTATCGATTTCAAATTTTCACCATCATATTCCAAATATCTATAAAGTTTCTTAAAGCCCCCGTATCTTAAAACCTCTTTATCTCGATTTTTTTCCTTCCTGTGAAATTCGAAACGTACAGATTCAACTGTATGTAATATTCCCACTGCGCTGCTCATAAAATTAAACATACTTAACAATTTTCAGAATCTATGACGAAAAAAGACTACATATTCGTAGATTTAACAAATCAATCTCATTTCTAAAGAGAAGTGTGAAATGTCACTCAATTATCAAAAAAATGTTGCAGCACAGTGAGGAGTGAGGCGTCTTTACGCTTGAGGGTCACTCATTGAGCTGATTTTCAATGGCACTGGAGGGGGGGGAGGAGAACGAAGTGAAATTTTGACCACTGTTATTCAGGAAAAAAAAATTTTATATTTTTTTTTCTTTTCTTTTCTCTTCTCTTTTTTTTCTCTTCTCTTTTCTTTCTCTTCTCTTTTTCTTTCTTTCTCTTTCTCTCTCCTTTTTTTTGGGACAAACATTTCGGGGGGGGGGGGTTGTCCCCAAACCCCCCCCCTTAGCTACGCCCCTGCATGCATCACCAAACATAAGCAATAAAATCATATTACTTGTACAATCACGATAGTCGTGATAGCTTTTGCTTTGCATTAAAAAACGTTTTCCGTGATATTTATTGTAAATTTTAATTTCTTTAGGGAGTCTACTCATTTAGCAGATTTTTTTTTTACATGCGCCATGTGCTATAGTAACCGAATTACAGTTTTCTCTTTTAAGCATAATGAATTAATATAAGTTATTGAAACTTTAAAGTTAGAGATCAAGAAGTTTTGGTTCCTTTTAATGCTTATCATTAGTGGAGAGATAAGAATTAGTTCTCTTAGCATTGAAGATATCATTAAAACTAGAAAAAGAAATATATCAGGGGGGGGATTGAAATAAAGTTAATACATATTTCTTCAGAGTCTTTTACATTGCAGTAAAAAAAATCTTAGCGCAATAAAAGGAAGCAGATTAAAGCATATAAAATTACTATTATTGTTATTTGGTTGAAAATTGTTATTGTTGTAACAGTTCTGGATTAAAATCTCTAAGTGCCAAACTTTTGGTTCTTTAGTTTTAGAAATCTCACTAGATCGCTTGGAAATAAAAACAAGCATCTCATAGCATTTTGATAGTGTGTACAGTACATACCTTCTCCAAACAGTGAATCAATGTGTACTTTAAGAGATGTAGGCAGCATAATCATAATAATCATAATAATAATAACAGTAACAATTAAGAAAAGTGAAGAAGAACAAAATTACCGTAAAATTTGCAAGTAAAAGATAGAAGCAAAGTTAATTCCTGTGAATTATGAAAGAAAATAGGTGCATAACACAAATAAACGCCATATAGCATAGCAGTTGCAGTAAAAAAAAAAAAAAAAGTCCTATAAGAAGTAGCAAAAATATTTGAAAATTGTTATTCTGATCTGTATCACATCATGTATGATACACATTTATTTCATATGCCCTAAACTCCCCAGTTATTAAATATTTGTACTTTCTACAAAAATTTAAATTAATCACAAAAATCGTACTTTTTTATACTGTGCTTTGGGAGAGGAGATTTCGTATCACACAAAATAAATAGTACTAAAATAATTCTTCTGGCTGTTATAAAATTCACTTGCAAAATTTTCCCTAATTTATGATATACTTATATATATTCCCAGAGAAAAGAAAGATAAGTTGGAAATTCAAGATGGTTGTCAATTCATTATAGCAAGATATGAAAGAGCCCAATTTCATGTTTTCAATCTATAGAAAATAATATATGCATTGAAATAAAGTTGAATTCCAAGAATTAAACAAAGTAATTTGATTGTTTTCTTGGTCTCGTTTATTATCTGAAAATTGAGATTTTGAAAATCACAAGTTTGGGACACGTTGCAACAGATGATCAAGGATCAACCGTGAGAAAAACGCGAATACAGTAATATACTCAAGCTTCCGAACTCTGAAAAACCAAGGACATTAAGATGACACTTCACATATGGAAGTGGTGTAAATGTCAATAGACATGTCTTGGGGCGACCGCTAAAATCAAAGGAAGAAGCAAATCTCCGTTTCCCTCCCCCCTCTCGCCTCTCATTACCTTGCTCAAACCTTTTTCTTGTAAATTGGTATTTGTATATTGTGGAGAGGCAGGAAGTATTTAAAAGAGAGATAATGCCGTTCGATTAATAAAGGTAGATGCACTGCAGCCAACTTTTTTCTTTTCCCGTACTTGATATTTTTCAGTGACATTTTATTTTAATGATATAACACAAATGGTTTTTAACATTTTAAAGTGTTTTACTTCTTTAAAAATAAAAATCAAACGTTATTCATAAAATCAAGCCTAGGTAAACAATAAAATTTGTAAGGGTTGGTTTACCTCTTTTTAGAACAGTTCGTTTTTGAAACCTTATACGAATATTTTGAAGCAATAATAATAACTTCTGGAGTTATTTTTCATCTTGGACATTGGTAATAACCAAAAGTTCATTATTATTTTCTAAAAAGGGCTTTAAATTTTATTAACGATTATATTTTTTAAAAAATCACATAGGTTTCTTACTTACCTCATAATAAAGTGGGTCACCCCACTTTTATTTAAATTTAAATCAAGCATACCTGCACACCTACTAAAGTGGTAATTTTTTTTTTTGGTAAATTTAACCTTTTATGAGATATTTACTACCATTTAAACCTGTATGATGGAGAATTATAAAACGAAAAACAAAACAGTTACATCTATGAAATTTATTGAAAGCATGTAAGTATATAATTAACTTTTACATAAAAAGTGTGTTAAATGAACATAATACAGTTGATTGAGATTAATTTTTGTAAATTAGCCAAAATTAGAAGTAAAAAAAGGAATTGGAGACACTAAATGGCGACGTCTATTTAAAGTTGGATAAGCGTGCACCATTATCACTTCACCCTCAGTAATAATTTCAACGTCATTTGCATCAGGCCAATAAAAAATTTCGCTATTTTTATCCGTTCTTGTAAATTCAGCAGTATTTTTTTTTCTTTGCATAATCAACTTCCAACATTAGAGCTATATAATACTTTATGGTTTTCTTTGATGGAAGTTTCATTAAATACATGTTCATTATCTGTAGCAGTTTTTGTAGCTAAACTATCACTTCCTACTAGGTCTTCATAGTTGTTTATTATTTCATAAAGAGACTTAATTTCATCAGAATTGCTTTTGATGTCAAAATTGTCACTATTAGGGGAGGACGCACTTACCCCACAGTGAGGGGACCAGCTTACCCTTTATAGGAAAAATCACGGGGTAAGTGGGACCCCCTCCTCTCAAGTACTTATTAAAAATATTTGATGCAAAAATTCATAATGTAGAATGCATTTTAGGTTAAATTATATGCACGAAAGTTTAATGATCAAAACAATTACAAAAAGTAACAGGGAAACACTTCTTTGAAAAATGTTGCTTAAACTAACTAAAATATGTATTTGTAAGACACGTTTTTTGACATATGAGTTCTATGAGTTAGAAAAAAGTTCCATGAAGCCTAAATATATGTAAAATCAATCGTACCATGAAGCGTAAATATATGTAAAATCAATCACTGTGATGAAATGTGACATGGTAAGTGTAAAAAAATATAAAAGTCATATCTATATTTGTTTTAGGGTACCCACTTATTCCAACCAACCCTACATTTTTAAACAAAAGAATAAATACAGCGTTAATAAAGGTATCATCCATTTCTTCACAACTGAAAATGTTTATTATGATTCTAATGATCAAAAAAATTTTGAAAAAAAAATAGAACCGACTTCAAAATTGCTCTAAAAAGTGAAAAATAATTTTATTCTTTAAACACCTTCGATAATACTTTTAAACATAATTTTTGAAGTTGGCGCAAAAACGATCGATAAAATCATTCACAGCCATAACTCAACTACAAGTATAAATTTAACCAGGTCCAGTTTCTTCATTACCACATGCATTACGCATTGATGACAGCATATTTGAGTAACGATATAAATGTTTCGTTCCTAAGTTTGGATGATTTTTTGATAAAAATATGAACGAAGCATGGTTACAATGGATTTTACTTTTTGTTTTTGCGTCAACTTCAAAAATTATGTTTAAAAGTATTATCGAAGGTGTTTAAAGAATAAAATTA
Organism: Uloborus diversus; assembly: GCF_026930045.1. Lineage (NCBI taxonomy): Eukaryota > Metazoa > Arthropoda > Arachnida > Araneae > Uloboridae > Uloborus > Uloborus diversus. Next base: position 62,604,896 of record NC_072739.1, on the reverse strand, counting down.
TTTTTCACTTTTTAGAGCAATTTTGAACTCGGTTCTATTTTTTTTTTTTTTCAAAATTCTTTTATTTCATTCTTTTTAGTGTAAATGTAGATATTTCAGTAAAAGTAAGAAGTTACCTAGTAAGAAGTGCGGCTCTATATCACTGTATTGCTTTAGAAAAGCCTTTATTCAAAATTATCATTACAATTACTATTAATGTTACAGTTATATGGCACCAAACTTTTATAACAATGAGTTTCATATTGTCGCGTAGATGAAGATAGTGAAGACAATGTGAAAGCCAATTGAAGCGAATACTCGTAAGTCTCAACTCGAGATCTTTATTCAGAACCACGAATGAACGTTACATCTCCTTATATACAACTTGAAAAAGTGCTGGAACTTTCCAGACTTGAAAAGATACAGAAAATAACAGAACATTCGAGAAAATACGGGAAACAGTGGAAACGAAATTTTAGTAAAATTCACTTTGTCATAGTCGGGATTTGAACCCGGGTTGCTCGTGTGGGAGACGAGAATTCTACCACTGAGCCACCGTTATCCACGGATGAAAAGAGCGAACTTCACTACAATATGATTTTAATCATTTAATAGGGAAATTTACTGTTTTTTGCCCATAACTTTTTATCTAAAGAACAAATATGGTCAAACAAAGTAATGGGACCTAAGTTGAGCCACCCTCTATCCATTAAAAAAAGAATCATCAAAATCGGTTCACTAGGTGAGACGCTATGAGTGGAGAAACAAAAAAAAAAAAAACATACATACGGTATGAACTGATAACCGCCTCCTTTTTGAAGTCGGTTAAAAACTAAATCTTAGTCTCATTAAATCGCAAAAAATATTTTTCTTCGCGGATTCACTACAATAAAAGTAAGCTTAAACATCAATCCACTTTTTTCTTTATTATATCTTAATAACTTCCCTTAAATAATTCTTAAGACCATTACAAGAGCGGAACTTTTGACAATTGAAATTTGGAGCTTCCTCCTTTTTACATCAAGCCCTTTAATTGCAATTTCAAGCCATCTCAGCTGACGTTCGGGCTCCGTTGATCCCACACGAAATTTGTTTGAAGTTAAAATCTAACGCTACTCACTGTTTAAATTTTGCAGGCGTTGTTGTCAAACCTTTAAGAGTCATTTGCATCCCTTTGCTTCTCAGTGCCTCATGTACTTGTGATAAATATGTATCATAAAATAAGGTGTCGTCAAATTTTGCCTGGTTGCAATAAAAAGTAAATATCAAAAGTATCAATCATTTCAAATGTAATAGTAACGTAAGCAGTGGTTGGAAGTAGCGCGCTACAAGTAGCGACGCTACTGTAGTAGCTAAATTTTTGAGTAGTTTGTAGTGTAGCGCACTATATTTTTCAAAAAGTAATGTAGTGAGTAGTTAACTACAAAAAATAGTAGTTTGTAGCGATTTCTGGAAACTACTTTTAAATAAACTGAAAAAAAAAAAGGTTCAAACGAATTTGACGAGCGCAAATTTTACACAAGTACATCAGCGGATGCAATAAGAAATAAGACTCATAAAAATACGAGCTGACCTCAGGCATTTCATTTTGACGCCATACGTTCTATCTGTTTGACGCGATTAGTTTTTTTGCCGTCCCGTCATAATTTTCATATTTTACCAATATTCATATTGCAAAAAGCACTTACTTTCGCGAAATGTATATGTCGGTGATTTCGCGAGTTGAAAATTTGGTGAATTTTATATGAACAGACCGAAGATTTAAAAACAAATATTTTAGCGAGGCTTAAATTTTCGACAGTATTCACCAAAAAAAAAAAAAAGGAAGCTACTGAAAATGCTATAGAAAAGGATGAAATTGAACTGTTCTGGACTACTTAACAATAAATACGAGCATTACAGTGTGTGTGAGTATATGATAACGGACAGTTTTCTTAATGTCTTCTGATGAGCTAATTTATCAATCTTTTTTTGTTCAATCCTCTTACGGTGTGTGTGTGTGTGTGTGTGTATTACGGTGTCCTCCCCCCCCCCCCCCAAAATCGAAAGTTGATTTTTCAAGTTGCACACTGTCTTATATTTTGTCCTTCTACGTCAAAAAAAAAAAAATCATATAATTTGAACAACGGCAGCAAGTGCCGATTATGTCTGAAAGTATGAACCAGCACTTGTGTAATGCTAGGCCAAATTAAAATAAATTTTTTTTTTTATAAATTCAGAATTAAAAACCATTTAGATATCCCACACGTGCCTAACATTTATAATTTTCTTCAAAAAATTAAGTTTTTGATACATATTTTCAGAAATGTAAGATTTTACGAATTATCATGCTGAAAAATATAAACAGTAAAGTAGAAAAGTAGGTAATTAGCGTTAAATAGAAAATTTTGCTTTCCTGCAATTTTTAAGTCTCCCACATAGTACTCAAAGATCTGGTTTTTTTCCAGGTTGAGTTAAATTTTTCATTCAAAATATATTATTTTTTTATTATTCGTTTGTAATTGTTGATCTGTAAATATGTTCGGCAGTAATTTTTGAACTTGATATTCAACTTAAATTTATATGCAATGTTTTAAAAGATAACTGAATGATTGGAAAAAAAAAAATCAATTTTTTAAAGAAAATTATAAATTTTATGTCAAGTGTGGCATATCTAAATGTTTTTTAATTTGAATAAATGTTCTTGTGGCACATATGGGGTGTTGGGTACAGGGGCAACGTTTTATCAACAGAAATTTCGAGATTCTAAAAAAAGTTTTTTTTTTTCCCCCGATGTAGCCATACAAGTACTGTTTTACACTTTCAGATGCAAGTCGGTAAGGGTTGCCGTTGTGCAAATTATATGAAACTTTTTCTCACGATTGTTTTGACGCAAGAAGAAGAATACAAGAGTGTATGCGACTTGAAAAAATGACTTTCATTTTTTGAGGGACAACCAATTGTGTATGCCTTTTATTTACTTATTTTTTGAAAAGTAGCGAAGTAGCGACTACATTTCAAAAGTAGTTTGTAGTTGCTACATTTTGAAAAAAGTAGTTGTAGTTAACTACATTTGTAACAAAGTAGTTGTAGTTCGCTACAAAACAAAATGTAGTTTTTCCAACCACTGAACGTAAGCATAATGTTCAGCTTGGAGTAATATACAAGTTGTTAAAGACACTTGTATATTACTCCACACATCTACACACATTTACTCACTCCTACCAGTTTGTTTGGCACTCTTGGCTTTCTTAAGAGGTTTTCCACCTCCAGCTCAGTTAGTCCTATGCCGGGCTGATGAGTGCTAATAAGCACGAAACTGCAGTCCTCGGCTGGAATTGACTGAGCTGGCGGTGTATTTCATGTAAGATGTTAAAGTGTTTACAATTTTAAAATTCTTTTACTCTTCTTGATATTTACGCCTTTCTGTAGTGCGATATGAAATTAATTGATTTTTTAAAAATTTTCCTGCAGATTTGGTACCCCATGTGCCTATGCCTTAATCTGATTAGGTAGGGAAAGGGCGGGGAGGGGGGTGCTTATGATGGCAGCGTAAAATTTTCTTGCTACCAGTCCCTGATGTCTCTCTAGACTTGCAGAGAGGAAGGGTACATATATATGCATATGCATCAAATATTTTCCCATCGTTGAGCTACCTCTAAGTATTGTTAGAATCAAATTGCCAAAACTTGCCTGTTTTTTTTTTTTTTTTTTTTTTTTTTCACAAAAAGGAACCAAATTAGGGGGTGAGAAGACTTCAAAAATAAGCTCCACCCTGCAGTACAGTGTTATGAAAGGTTTTTTTGCTAAGAAAGCTTGGCTAAGGAAGCTTTGGCTTAAGGAAAATTGGCCAAGGAAACTGGCTAAAAATTTTATTTAATTATATTCTGAAAAATATCTAAGTTGCACTCTTGTAAAGCTGTTACAGCAGCTAATCTCATTTGTATTGTTAATAAGTTCTTCCCCATGGCTAATTACTCCACAGTCAAAACACACATACTATAATCTGCCAAATCTCAAAATCAAGTCTCTTTCAGCATCTCTAATTGATTAATATTTACGTGGTGCAGAAATGAGGTCATTCTCCGTTCTTTACGATGTACAGCAGGCTTGGAGTCAATTATGAAGGAATGTAATCGATTACGATTATGATTACGGGCACAATAAAAGGGGGATTACAATTACGATTACGATTATAATCCTCTGGCAAAACACAATTACGATTACAGCAACTATCCGATTATGTAGAAAATGTAATCGATTACGATTATAATATGCCGATTATGATTTTGATTATGATTACAGACTTATATTATAATGTATATATATCACTCATTTGCATCAACAACGTGATAGTTGAAAATTATGATTTTTGATTTGATATTAAAGAGATAATTGCAACTACCATATAGTATTAACTTAGAGATTATTTATTTTGTATTATTGCGCTGTTGCAGGGAAAGAGCAATAAATGAAAGACAAAAAAAAATTTAGGAAATTCAAATTACGTACATGACACAATGCTACAATGACTGTACAGGTATAGACACATTCTTATTCAAATCGATACACCGTGCATATTGTTTTTGACTCGGCTGTTCATTATTATTTTGCCATTGCAGTAGTTCTGCCTTAGCCCTGGCTTAAGGACAATGACTTACTGCTAAACTGCTCAACATTTTATAGCTTATTATTTCTGAAAATTGTGTGGCATTTCAGCATTGTATTCTCAATTATTTAGTATATTATCAGTTAATTTAATTTAATATGCAGCTATAAAAAAAAAAAAAACCTCATATTGATCTTCATGCAGAAAAACTGCAATGTAATAACAGAAAGTGTAACTAAAAAATACGGAACTAAACAATTAAAAATTTAAAAAAAAGAAAGAAATTAAATGCACTTAAGTGTAATTAATACTTTAAAGATGTCTGTTTTTTTTTTCTCATCTTTTGAGAAATGAAAAAATTTCCAGCAATGCTAAACAATCGTTGAACTGGAGCAGATGATGCAGAGGTGAAAAAATAATTGGGTAGTATTATTTTTAGCAAAAGGATACTTATGAGTGTTTGACCTCTACAACTCTTTTTACAGGATCAATTTTATGATCATTTGATAAGCTATTTGCATATGCTTTGATTTCATTTTTGAATCACTCACGTGCTATATAAAGTGCACTTTTAACAAGTGCTACAAGGTTTCAATTTAACACTCATAAAGAATAAGATTGGACATAACATGTTTTGCTATGATTTCCACTTTTTTGTCATACAGCTTTGTTTTTTGTTTTTGTTTTTTCATAAATGAGTATTATATAATGATATTTATACATAACAGTTTTAATGCAACAGTGAAGTGCAATTTTTCTCACTATAAAAATGTAGCTTAAAAGATAATTAAAGTTCAAAATTTGTCTTAATTCCTTGACACAATAAAACAAAAACAAATTTTATAAAATCTGTCCATGCAAACTTTTTACTTTCATACATACTCATTAATTAGAGATAATATCAGTTGTAAACATATAAACACACATTTAAGATGAGACTATGGGAGATTCTTATTCACCAGGGTTTAGATTAGATGTCATATAGCAAAAAATAAATGCAATACGTGTAAAGGCAAGAATACTTAAAAGAATCACTGAAACACAAATGCGAATTCGGCTTTCTTTTGACAAAATCTTTTTTCAGTCATTCACTACTTTCTCATAAAAGTATAAAAAAACCAAAAGCTTTTTGTTGCGCAAAACTTAGTTGTACTTTTGATATCATTGTACTTTTCTGCTAAAATACGATTTTAATGTGGCGATGTGCTTCGCTTGATTCCCTAACATTGACAGATGAAAGGGAAACTGATGAATGACCAATTGTAAGGATTTGGGAAGACAATCCTAAGAATCCCTGAAACGCAAAAGCGCCCACAGGGTACTAATTGTACTAAACACTTAAGATGGGGCTCGATTTATGACTCTCGTTTGCAAACAGGGACGAGTGGGGACGAGCACTGAATAGTTAAAGAAAGAAGTTGTTTTCAATGTTACTATTGAACTATGTTATCTTTTCATACATTAATGAAAGGGAGGCTTAAGTGCTTTCGCTTTTAGAAAGTCAAGATTACACGATTACAAGGGGAAATTACGTATTATTTTAATTAGATTACAATTACGATTACGCATGAAAATCCTGATTATGATTTCGATTACGATTATGGCAGTATCCCATCGACAGATTACGATTATGATTATGATTACACAAAAACGTAATCGATTACCCAGATTACAATTACGTAATCGGCGATTACTCCAAGCCTGATGTACAGTAATAGCATTCGAAAAATTGTTGAAAAGCATTATGTTAAAATAAATTAGAGGAAGAAAAACGGATCATATTTTTTTTTCTTTCAAACTTTAAAACATCTGCAAACAGTGAGGTCAACGCCAAAAACTGCTGTGATACTCAAACATGTCCCAAAATATTTGTGAGATGCTGGGTAATACCGCACTCTTTACCCCTGTAGAAAAAACACCTCGTATTAAAAAAATATATGTATCCTTTTCTATCAAGTGTTTCTCATTCAAAAATATATGAAGCACTTTTTCGTGAAGATCTCATTTGAAAATTTACCACGTTTCCCAACCCCTCCCCTCATTTTGATTTTGAACAGTTCCACTGAATTTCAAAACTCGGTGTTACCGTCTTTAATATAATGAAAAAAACCTGGAGGGTGCAGCATGTAATCCTTTGCTGCAATCTTTGGGTATGCCATTGCTGTCCTGTACCGACTTTTTATTTTCTTCCGCAGTTAAGTTATATTTCTTTCTGTGGTCAACTCTTTTCGGAAATCTTATTTTGCATGGGTATAATTAAACTGCTTTAGACACATTTATATGAGAAAAATAGAATAACTACTCTTAAGAATTTTTGACTACTGGAAGAGGCAGTATTCATTTTCAAGAAATGGCTTTCCATGGGTAGTCCAATTTTTCTTTTCCTTATAACATGCAAAATATTTGACAAAATAGTTTCTTCAGTTAAAAGATTCGATAAACACCTGAAAAAGACAGTAATGTACATTTTATTAAGAAAAGCACTAGCTTTTCGTATTTATTGGATTTATGGATATTTTTTTTATTTTTTATGGATTTATTATTTTATGGATTTATCTGCAACTAACGTCCCAAAAACTGACGAGAGCACTAATTACTCGCAACCATTTTTCCTATCACTCAATGCGATACAATAAAACAACACGCAGTTTTTATGTCATCATAGTCGGGGGGCTACGGGGGAAGAAACTGCAAATTGTGATAAAATTATGAAACTCGGCATGCTTATAGACATTGTATCAACAAAAAATTTAAGAAGGGGAGGCATTCCAAAATCCCCCCCAAAACCCCCCGGGCGGCCATTTTTGGTCCAAAAACAAAAACGGCGATTCTTTTTTAATTTTCGTTGTTATAATATTTTAAATCATTGGTTGTGTCATTCCATGGATGTTTATTAAATTTTTTACAATTTAAAGCTCCAAAAAATGCCTAATTTGAGAAATAACTTCACAAAAAGGGATTTTTAAAAAAAATCGACATTTTTAAATTGTGAGTTCCCTGAAATGAATTCCCCCCTCCCCATAACTGAATTACAGGTTTCTGAATTCTAAGATACATTACATTAGTGTTATATCAAAGTAGGATTCCAGTTATCCGAACTCTAGTTGCTCGAACTGTCCAATTATCCGGTCATGATGTCCCTCGTTTTAAATGACTAAGCACGCATAATTGAAACTATTTGCGAAGGGTATAATAAAATAAGGACTTGAAGAAAAAAGGGAGAAATTAATTTCAAGAAAACATAATTCTAATAGAAAGAAATTTAAAGTTGAATTTTAAATTTCTGTTCATTGTTGTTATTACTATTGTTGCTGTTGTTAATTCTCCGTCACCCAATTGATCATCAGTAAGCTTTTTCTCATTTTATAAAAAAAATAAAAAAAAGCACATATATATTAATATATATATATTAATATATATATATATATATATATATATATATATATATATATATATATATATATATATATATATATATATATATACATTTACATATATGTATATATATAAACAAATTCAAGTTTTGGAGCACCGTATTAAAGCTAGTGCTTTTAAAATTAAAGTTTATTAGATCATAGATTTCAACCATCTTTAGTATCTTTGCTGAAACTTTCAAGGAGTTAATTTTGTGTGTGTGTGTGTGTGTCGTTTTTTTTTTTTTCATTTTATTGCTATACGCTATACATATACATTGGTAACTATGCTGGATGGTTACCTGTTTTAATTCAAACAATCTTTTTCTTTAACCCACAAACCTTCCAGACGTACACAAAGCCTTTGAAAAAGAAACGTTTGTTGTAAAAAAGACAATGAACGTATTTTCTGTAATTGGATCGCACCATGCTTAGCAAAACAATGCGATAGTGAAAGGAGATGGTGGGGCTATTGGTCTTTCACAGATCCAACTGAGGTAAGAAGATGGGTGTTGGATGGTCTTCAAATTATCGATTTAATTACACAGTTTGAAAAAGTTACCTCTGCTGATTTTAAGAAACGCTGTATATGCGCAATGAAGAAATGTTAAGTTTCCAAAGCATGTTTTCAAGAAAAGTTTTGAAGAGAAATAGTTAAACATAAGAATCTATTTCTAGAGTCATCGAAAGAATTGTTCTCATTGGAGACAAATGTAGCAGTAGACGAAGAATATGTGAAACAACTGATGAAGATTGGGTAAGTTGAGGAAAAAAAAAAACAGTGCAAAAAAATTTATAGAGAAGAGAGTTGTGGCTCAAAAGTCATTTTATGTTTACGGGTAGAAAAACATAACTTTGTAGCATTTCATTTTCCCAGAAAAATAAGTCTGCTCTTTTACTGAAAATATTAAAATCCGTTACAGATTCGTTTTCAAAGTTTTTTATTATTTGCAATACCGTAAATTTCAACCTAGTTGAATTTCTCCTCTATGAAAATTAACCTCACCCTCCATCGACTTCAATAAATGGAGCTCTTTGAATTGGAAATAAGTCTGGTCAATAACATTCTTGCTCAGTGAGTTAAATTATAGTATTCCTACTGATAAAAACAACTCGAGAGAAGAAGAAAACGAGTTAATATGGGATGATGAAGATGCAAATGATGAATGCTAATTTTAAAAAAAGTGCAATGGAGATACATTGTGACGTCATTGTCTATGATGGTTCTTTCATCGTTCACATAAAACGACCTAGGACAGAAAATTTTTCGGTGGAGTATCTGCATTCTTTTCCGGATAGAACAAGTAAGAGAAATAAGAGAAATATATCATTTTAGAGAAAATGTTTTGCTTTCTAAGAACTGGTTCAGTTTCTACGAAACGCAGATAAGGCAGAATTTTTTTCCATGATTGCACTAGCTATATGATCTTATGTTTGCTCTTAATGATGTGACGGTGATTTTCATCCAATAAGACATCTCTAGTGCCATAAAATCCCTTGGAAGCTAATTTCTGGATCTTCATTCATGTTTTGCATGCTGCAATAAGAGGACACATGAGCATATTCGTTGCAACTGTTGACAACGATGCTTCCATCAGCTGTACAAAAAGGGGATAACGAAGATTTTGGAGCTGGAAAGCACTTTGGACTTATACTAGTCCAAGACTATACTAGTCCAAGACAATATATATATATATATATATATATATATATATATATATATATATATATATATATATATATATATATATATATATATATATATATAACTTTAAAAAATGCATGCCAACCTAAATAAAAATTTCAAATGTCTTAGCGATTTATTCATCTTTGCTACTACTCGTCTGCATGCAACTTGCCATCAGTAAATGAAGCTGGAAACTGTTTTTCCACCAGCGAACAATAATCAATGAATAACTTACCACCCACAGCTGAAGCCCTAAGGCAAGTTATTTAGTGCTTATCAAGGTGGACATCAGTGGGGCAGTATGTCCAAAAATTTAGCCATAACTTCAATTAATGATTGGGATTTTACAGAAGCTGATGAAAAGCACGTTCTTATTTGTTTGAGTTTGCCTAAAGTTTCAAGTTCTTTGCTGAAAGCGAATTTACGTTATGCAAGTGTAAAAAAAAACTGCTCTCAAATAACTTGTGAGTGCTTCAAAAATGGACTTATCTAAACAGCAATGTGTAAATACTGCAATGGAAAATGTTATGCACTTGTGTAAATTACTTGTAAATTCAAACGTTTTAAATTGCCTTCTATATAATCGTTGTATGCATCACTTAATTAGATTTGTATTGCAATTTAGTTGTAGTTTTTGTAGCAGCAAATTATATTTCAATAAATAACAATTTTATTAATAGTAAAAATATTGCTAGCTTTATTAACGTAGCACTAAACTTCTTAATACGCCGTAGTAATTAAATATTTCTTCCTCTTACATCGTTTAAAACATAGAACAAACGCCTCAAATCGTCTAATGAGAAAAAACTTGAAATTTGTTTGAAAGCGTTTTTGTTTATGGTTTTTAAATACTAGTTTTATTATTAGTTTTGTAATCAATTTTTATTAGTAAACTTTAAAACATAGGTTCGGATTTTCTGATGTTTCGGATTTCTGGGGTTCGGATTATTGGGTTCTACTGTAAATGGATTGATTTTCAGTAACACAGTGCTTTAAAATGCATAAAAAAGCATTTCTCAAACGTCCCCTCAAGAAATGTTAAAGACTTTGATTAGTTAAATTTTCAGTTAAAAAAATCAAATTTTTAAAATTAATTTAAAAATTAGGAGGTTTATAGATATTTTGATGACTTTTTACGCTTTCGTAAGCATAATTGAACTCCCAAAAGAAGATACAGTGGGTATTTTTCAAAAAATAAAAAAGAAAAATAGTTTGGGATTTTTGACCAAAAATGGCTGCCAGGGGGGTTTTGGGGGGATTTTGAATTGCCTCCCCTTCTAAAAATGTTTGTTAGTACATTGTCTACATGCATGCCAAGTTTCATGATTTTATCACAAAATACAGTTTTCGGCTATATTTTCTACCATAGCCCCTCTACTATCACTTTTGATCGAATGTAAAAGGAATAAGTCAAATCGATATACTGAGAAGTTTTACAGCTAGCAAAACAGAAAGTATCTAACATTTTTTAAAAACTTAACGTAGCAGCATAAAGTGGCGAAAAATGATTCGCCGTTCTGGCAATAAAATTATTTTTCTTGACTCAAAATGGAAAAAAAAAAAATGACTGGGTAACTTATGATTATTAAGAATCAACTAAAAAAAGAATAAGCAAATTCGGTTTATTCAAAGAAAAGTCTCATAATAAACTTTCATGCGGAGCTTTGCGTTATTTGTGTTAATGTTCAAGTCGTCGGGTTATCTATTATGAAAGCATTTTATGAAATTAATATACATATAAAAGACATTTGAGTTTTGAAAAAATATTTTTTGGAAAATAAAAAAAAGAACATTTAAATGTCAAAAGAAACTTTTCGGGGGGGGGGGAGGTTTGAAAACTAAGAACCCCCCCCCCCCCTCTGTATGCGACCCTGACTGGAAATAACAAGCTTGTACGAGGGTTTTAACCACAGTTAAAAAAATCTTATTGGAAAGTAACGTAAGTAAAAGAAAATGAAAAACTTACTGCTAAATGAAAAACTTCTTTTTAAAATATGGTAGGCCATCGTTTTACGCGGGGGTTAAGTTGCATGAAAATACCGCGTAAATTAAGACTTAATGGTAGCGTTAAAATAGGAGTTAGGTTCCTAGGTAATAAATAAATAAATACTTTTAGTGATAGAAACATAATAAGTTGAATGTGTGCTTATTTCGATACATATGCACAACGTGCGTAAAGATGACATGAAATAACTTAGTCTTTATAAAAAAAGAGCTATGATAGTTTTTTAGCACTCATTATTTCTCTCTGTAGATCTATGTAGGCTATTAAGGCATCCATAATCATTTGTCTCACATCCATGACTGGGTTTTTCTTCACTAAAAAATCAGAAAGATAATTTGTCGTAGTCAAAGAATGGCTCAAGATTTTTAAATATAAAGTTTTTCTTGGGTGTCAACGATGTTGGTGCCCTTGTTGGTTTCGACCTGCTTTGTCACTTCTAAAAGCTTTTCTTCCAGTGAGCTCCGAGCTGTGTGGGTTTAATAACTTTACTTCTAGAAAGAGCTCTGGAACCAATTGCCAAACGTGTTTCCAGTGACCCCAGCACGCTTCTTAGCACTCCAAAATGTAGTTTGTTGCATGTTATTTGTAATTTCAAGGAAATTTGGGTTTTGAAGGAGGGGAAGCATATGTTTCTAATGTTTCTTAATGGGAGCATATATTTCTAATTAAAACTCATCCGGTTAAAACAAAATTAAGCCGTGAAATTTTAAAGAGTGTACAGTCGAATCCGCGTTAAATGAGGGTCCATTGTAAAGCATTTTTTACCACAAATTTTCAAATAATATCCACACAAGTTTCTTGACTACATAAAACTGTTTTATCAATGATGCCAAAAGTTGCGATCTTCTAGGCTCATCACATAAGTAATCCATCATTTTTAAGTAATGGAATATAAGTAAAATAAGCTAACTAAAGTAAACGTTTAAATAAAATTATGAATCAGAATCTAAAATAAATCTAAAATGAATCAAATCAAAAATATAAAGAGTAAAGTTGAATTCCAGTGGTAACGAAAGGACAGTTTTACAAAAAAAAATCCACGCATTTCTGTCTGCGAGCCTATGAAAACAAATATTTTCACAAAAAACGATGCATAGACTTTTATGCGCATCATAATAAGTTGCTAAAAAGCCAAAGCCGAGAATTTTTTCTGAGTAACTTTTTTTTTTTTAATCAAATTTAAAAAACGGTAACGGAAGGAAATTTTTGCGATATGATTTTTAAGTTTGTCATGTTTTCCCCAAAAGATCAACTAAACTATAAAAGGGAAAATGCCTCTTTGTACGCAGCTTTCACAAAGTTCTTCATTATTCCCAGCAGAATGAGCATAAGTGTAATTAGAAATGAGTGGATCTACCAAGAGGTTCATCTTGGGCATTTCTCTTCCCAGAATTTAAATTTCTCGAAGTCCATTGCGGTTTTCATGTAGTACGATTTTCTATCAAAACCTGGGGTCGAAGTTAAGAAGACAGTCAGTCCCTTGAGGGGTGTTTCCATCTGCCAGGAAAAAAGAGCAATAGTGAGTTTACTCTCCTAGTTGGCTCTCTATCTTGAAAATTAGAGCTAATTTTAACTTTTTATGGTGATTTTCGTACTTAGCGATGCAAAATGCTTCCGAAATAGCTATTTTTTGAGCCGGATGCATTTTTGGTGATAACTAGTGTTATTAGCCTGCACGAAAATATTTTTTTACAGATTTTTTTTATTTTTTAAAGATACTTCGAAACGGGATTTTTTTTTTTTTTTTTTTTTTTTTTTTTTTTGACTGCTTACATTTCTTTTTATCGCATCTTAAGACGTCCTTTAATATGTGATCAGAATTCGACTTAGCCACGTTTTCAGAATTTTCCAGGTATTGCAGTAAGATATTCGCAAAATATGATTCTTGCTATTAGTTGGAGGTTGTAAAAAAGGCAAAAAGTAGCCCAATAAGCTACCCTGTACGCAATCTTGGAACACTTAGCTTTAAAGAGCACTATTGCAAATAAATTATCTCTCTCCATACAAGCTGATCAGCAAAAAAAATGAGTTAAAAGGAAAAAAAAACTTTTTTTTCCCGATTGGCCGCATTTTTAGCAAAAAATAAATAAATAAATAAATAAAATCAAAACTTTCGCAAAAATTTCGACTTAAGAAGAGTACATTCGAAATATAGACAACATGGTTTTGAAAACGCCGATTTATTTTGAGAATTTTGGAAAACTTCGAGATAAAGGAATATTTAAGTTATAAGGCTTCGATTTATCGTTAGTCTGCAGTAATGGGAAAATGTAGTGAATAAAGGTTTTTATGTGAAAAATTTGCAATTTATGTTTATTTCATAGCTATAAGAAAATGTGTGTTCATTTTTCGCCTTCCACATGCGTAATTTCTTAAGTATACACAAAAATCGTCTATTTAGTATGCAAATTGTAAAATAATCAGTGTAACTTCTTCATTATTATATTTGTTGAAGCATATACATTTATAAAAATATAAAATTTTATGAAAATTGTTGTGCCACACGTTATGCGTACATTACTCACATTAAACCTAGGGCATTTTTTAAAAATTTTCCTCAGTTTTGCACTTACTGTGTATCAGAGAAGTTGTCAATTTAATAAATGGCATAAATCGTATAAAGATTTTAAAAAATGGAATAATCATACTTTTAATGCATTTGAGACAGCGCTGTTGAATTCGTTTTTCTGTAAGCATAATTTTGCTTTGCAATGTGGTTTTTTTTATGCATGTCCAATGACTTTTGTTCTTCTTACTGTAACTGATATGATAAAATCTTTTTTTTTTTTGCCTGAAGAAGTCTTCTACCTCTTTTTGTTAACGAAAAAGAAGCTTCGGACATTTTTGGAGCGAAATTGAGAGCGAAGAAGTCCGTGCTTAAGCAGAACACACTACAATGCAGAACTTAAAGTGATGGCGTGATATTGAAATGGTAAAATTTTGTAAAACTGGTTAGACATTCTAGTCTTGGTCTGGAACCACTTAGACCTTTGAGATTACCTATTGGGTTTCGAAAACGTGGGTAAAATGCTAACTATATTTCTCAATGAGCGCAACTTTTAGAGCCATTTTTTAATCAGCATAACTCAACAAATTACTGTAGAATTTGAAAAAAAAAAAAAAAAACACTTATCCATGAATCAGTGCGCTTGTGGGTGAAAGAAAAAAAAATGTACCAAAAGATTTCAAGCAGAAGGTAAAAAATTAAAATCGACCACTATTCAAATCCCTACGAAAATTAGTGTAGCTCTGACGAAACTTCTTCCGTGGAAGGTCACAGACACGTGGTTTCCCCTCACTTTCACCACATCCAATTTCTTCCCAAGTTCCTCTCCCTCGAGACGTCACCTGTCAGATTAACTATTGTACGCACTTCCTTTGTCAAACGAAACAAACTTTAAAAGCAGGTACAATGTGTCCGCCATTACTGATCACGTAAAATTGTAGATCTCTTTATAGACGCTCGCCAAAAGAAGAAGAATAACAGGCCAAATTGTTGCAATCCTTCCAAAAGAAGGTCCAGTGTTCTCTCTTCGCAGTTCTCCGAAAATTCTTGGAAACCGTGAAACTGCCCTTTGCAAGTCAACGGGTGGTAGAAAAGAAATAAGAGATGAGTCACAGCATTCAGTATATAGTCGTTCTCGCTCATTTTATTTTTTAATTTAAGATTTATTTCTTAACATACCTTCTCTGTCATAATGCACGTTTTTTCGAAAAACATTACAAAATAATAGTAATTTTAAAATTAAAGTTTAGCTAATAATTTTAACAAATTAATATCGATGATTAAACTTTTCAAATGATGCAGGTTTTTGAGCTTTCTATGATTCAAATCAAATAATAAGTTCAAAAGCGCTTTTAACAGTTTTTTTTTTTTTTTTCAGTATAATTGTTAAAAATGGTTTTTGAATTCGAGCTTAAAAAGTTGCAATGTTTAGAGCAGATAATGGGAAACATAAGCTATTCTCTCTTTAAGCTATTCTCTTTCCCAGAGGCAACCGAAGATATTAATCAACAAAATTTTGCACACATACTAACAATAACATAAGGCATCTTTTACGCACTATTGGAAATTCGATATCAATAAAAAGTTTTTTTCAACGCACCATAATATGCAAAGTTATGTCACAAATTGTCGAAAGTTCCAATGTAAATGCTGGGACAGGAAGGAATGTAAATGAAATAGTATTAGGTTGTGTTGATCTTTTCTGCGTATTTTTGTTTTTATTTCTGCTTTGCTTATTTCAGGTGCATTTCTGAAATCGGCTATGTGTTTCCAGTTCACTCGCAGAGAAATACATTAATGATATTTGTTTATACACAAATTACCACATTAAGATATTCGCAATGCATTGAACTTATGTTGTACTATGAAATGTAAATAAGGCAAAACGCTTTTTAAGTTTACAATGCTATTTATGGAAGAGTTTATTGTTTAAGCAAATACGGTGCCCGCCACTTATAAAATCAGCCGCTTTGTAAAATCAAATCTGGAAGAACAGAATCATTACTATATCAAAACATGTTAGAATTATCCTTTAATAAAATCATCCTCGCCGTTTTATAAAATCAAACTTTTGGAGAGCATATGTTAATTCTTCTCTGAATAGAACCAATATTTTATTTTTTCTTTCAAGAATTTAAAACAGTGCAGCACTAATAAAATAACAAATTCCACATAAACAAACAAAAAAAAAAAAGATGAAAGTTGTACGTTTATTTTCTTATGGTGTTGAATGGAAAAAATAAAGAATGAAGCAGCCACAAGAGAGCTGTTTTAGAGCCATATATTTAATTAGTGCTGCCTGTTACCACTTCGCAGATCTGTTTCGACTTGCAGCCCTGCTCACTGACCACTGAGTTTCAATCAGCTCGTGCTCATTCAGCTATCTACAGGGATTGACTGTTAGTTCATTTTCACAATTGAGTTAAAATTGTTAGCTAGCAAGTCGTGACGACTTGAATGTGGAAGATTAATTCGAAATTTTGAATAAGTATGACAAGTTTCCTAAATGTAGTTAGTTTGATGCTGCAATTAAATTAGGGATTTCTCAATCTTTACTTTTAACCCATTAATGCCTGACATTATTTTTTTCAAAGATTTTTTGTTTACAGGTTGCAAATAGTGTTTAATAGACAGGAAAAAAAATTAAAAAAATCTAATGCAAAAAATAAATGTTTTATTAAAAACAGAAAAATCGTCCCTAAAAAGGGACGCTAGGCATCAGAGGGTACATGCTTTTTCAACGACAAATATTTTTTTTGCCGACGATTTAATACTTGGAAAAAAAAAAAACATTTTATAAGATAAAATAAGAACAGAAATTAACATAAATCGTAAATTGAGTTTAAATGACAATTAAATATTGGTTTCATTTAGTATGAAAGTCAACAAAGCATTTTGTCGTGTAAATCTAGATTGCATTTGCTGCATTTCCTATAGACTTTTTTGCCGCAATAAGCACATCTTACTTGAGTTTTGAAAAAATGTTTATTGAAACTAAATATCCTGAAAGTCTTAGCAAATACATCTTGGGGTGCTGATAAAGAGTCTCTGTTGAGAATTTACAGGGCTCTTATACGCTCAAAACTTGATTATGGATGTCAAATTTATGGCTCTGCAGCGAAGAGCTATCTGAAAGCCTTGGATCCAATACATAATCAGGCACTGCGCATTTGCACAGGAGCCTTCCGAACCTCACCTATCAACAGTCTTCATATTCTAGCACATGAACAGTCTCTTAACAATAGACGTCTCAAACTTTCTTTAAATTATTACTTCAAAACAAAACCTTACACTAATCACCCACTACACCTTCATATTTTTAATCCATCAAATGTTCTGTTATTTCTACACCGTCCTTCGATGATCCCAACATTTGGGATCCGAATGCGTCGGATGCTGTCAGACCTGCAGCTATTAGATTTCAAAACCTTCAACACATTAAAACCAATTGAACCATGGTGTGAAGTAAATACATCTACTATCAATGACCTCGCTAAATTCCCTAAAGAGACTACACCAAATACAGCTTACCAGCAAATATTTTATGACACAAAATGCAAATATTCGGAATATAAAGATATTTTTACCGATGGATCAAAAGCAAACGATCACGTCGGCTTTTCTACAATAGTTGATGGTCACGTTATGGCAGAAAAATTAAACCCATCTTGCTCTGTATTTACTTCAGAAATAAAAGCCATATTTATATCTCTTCAGTCAATAGCCCAATCCAACTACAAAAAGTGGGTGATATACACTGACTCAAAGAGTTCAGTGGAAGCAATCACTCACTGCAATAATAATAGCCACCCTATAGCCATTCAGTCCTATCATTTGTTAAAAAATCTTATGCAAAACAATTTTAAAGTCCTCTTTTGTTGGATCCCTGGTCATGTAGGCATTGTAGGCAATGAGGCAGCCGATTCGGCTGCCAGAACTGCAAGTATTCTGGTTGACGACCGTGTTCCTTACGCTGACATCAAAAACGCCATTTCTGAATCTCTTAATACGCATTGGCAGCGGTCTTGGCACTCAGAAACCCAAAACAAACTGCGTTCAATTCAGCCCTCAACTAAAGGCTTTACATCATTGCCTCTCACCAGGAGAGAACAAGTTTTATTAGATCGACTTCGCATTGGTCATACTAGGTTCACACATAAATACCTTTTATGCCGTGAACCAGCTCCAATGTGCATAACTTGTAATGTCATTCAGACAATGTTACATATTTTAAGTAACTGCCCAAATTTTAATCAAATACGTTTCAAATATTTTAATGATTTTAACCCTACTTTGAAGGAGTTGCTTGGGGACCAACCCCATCGCAATTTACACCCCTTCCTCCGGGAGATTGGTTTCTCCCTTTTAATTTAGTGTTTGTGTCGTCATTATGTGATTTCGTCCTTTTTATATTTTTCAAGATATTGTTTTATCCATTATTTCTTAATATGTTTTTAGCATTTATGTTTTTAAGGTGTTCCGTTTTTAATACTACAACTTGAAGGTTTATGCTTTTACTTCAAAAAATACTTTGTTTTACTTTTTTGATTCATTCTTAAATGAAAACTAAATAAAATATAACAAAACATCGTTTGGCGCAGTATAGCCCTTAAGGGCTGTTGCGCCATAAAAAATCAACTAACCAACCAACAACTTACTTGAGTTTTATTTACAACAACATAATGACTTTCTCCATCATATCTAACTAAATCCGGTACCCTTGAGTTTAATTTCCCTGGTTTACCAACAGGTCTTCCGGGTTTAAAATTACGATCTGCATTATATTTTTTAAAGTACGCCAAACATATTTCTCTTTGGAATTGCAGCAGCTGCAATGGGTTTACATTTGATGAAGGACAGTCTCTATACAACTGCCATGCATTCTGCACAGCAGCTTCTAAACCAAAAATGAATAGAGGCCGTCACCATTTTTTAGATCGGATGGAACAACGGTAATTGCCAATATTTTGATCCATGCGATCTGTCCCCCCCCCCCCCATGCAATGCAACGATTGTACTGGGCAATTATATTTGGTTGATCTATTTCAATTATTTTCTTTTTGCTATTTGACCATCGCTTGGCCTTTACTATAGGGTAAACACCATAAACATTCGATGCAATAGTTACGACGTTGTTGTAATTCCACCTAACCAGCATGACATTATTTTGTTTCGCATCAAACATGTATTCAAAACTTCCTTTCTTTTCCTTTTTGAACAAAGAAACTTTTGTTAATGGGCATTTTTCAATCCGATTCTTCCGTACTGTCCCGGTGACATTGAAACCTTTTTGTGACAAATGATCAATTAGTGCAGGAGAAGTAAATAAATTGTCACAGTAGAGATCAAAGTTGGAATGCTCAGGTAACTCTGAAATCAAATCTACAACAACTGAACTCCCCATCCCCAAATTTTCAATAATAGGCACAGTTCCTGCTCCTTGGTAAGGTTCAAAAAGAATATCTCAATAGAAAATCTCAATGAGTTATTGAAAATTATTAATGTCAAAAAATAACTCAGGTTTCAAATAATTTAATTTTTTGAAATAGTTAGCTTTTCAAATTTACCTAAGTATTTTTCGAAATTGCAGAAAAAATTATTACTGAAATATCTTTAAAAAAAGGTAGTTTTATTATTAATTAGTCTTTTTAATTTTTAAAAATAAAACATATTGCCTGTTTTTTAGTCTAAAAACATTTAATAACTTCTTTTGAGGCCAATTATGAATTCTAAGCAAGAAACTAGCAACGATTCAACAATGCAGCCTTTACTGCCAAACGTCCCTTTTTAGGGACGCTCTTAAATTGCTATAAAATCCATAAAATTTTTAAAATCTACAAAAATGCAAGAAAAGGTAAACTGAAATATTGATCAAAGTAAAATATGTATCAAATACAAATTGATTTACTTGTTAAAAAATTTAAAAACTTACTTTTTTGTTCTTGACATTGTGAACAATGAAATTCTTCACGAAGATCATAACAAAATGGTTACAGAACACACTTTATAACGATTATGCGCTGCCATTTGTTTGTAACGAATTGAAAGAATACTAAAGTAATAAATGAATACAATTATTGAGTTGAAATGTTTACTTTTGGGAAATTGAGACACAATTTTTGGATTGTCCCTAAAAAGGGACGCTAGACATTAATGGGTTTTTAAATTCTCTTACTCAAACAACAATAAGTCAATATTTTAAGACCCTTTTAAAATTTTAAAAATGTACCTTATGTAAGTTAAAATGTCAACTGTATTTTGCAACTGAGCTAAAAAATACAATACAACTAGACTGAAAATAAAATACAATTAATCGTAATTTATTTCTTTTTTAGAGTATTTATACTTAAAAACCTTTTCTTTTTTTCAGTGCATAAGTGCCGGTTTATAAAATCAGCAGCTTTATAAATCAAATGTCCTCAGAACGAGTGCGATTTTAATAAGCGGCGGGCACTGTATTATCGACTGAGTAAATTTACCGAACTCCGTCATCGTCAATTTAACTGTCTCTCTCATTGTCCGATCGAAGCATTTAAAATCGATTGAAACAAAAACGATGCACTGTACTAAAAGGTGGAAAACAATTAATGAAACAAAAGTTTTCTATATATAACCAACTCTCGATAGCCCTGAGTTCCAAGGGACCTGAAAAAAAAAAAAAAAAAAACCATCGAGTAATCGGTAGTTCTAGTTATTAGAAGTATCCTTCCACCAAGAATGTTTTATTTTATAAAAATAGTGCATAATGGGCAGGGTTGTTTGGTTTAAAATAAGTGGTTAAAAAAAAAACATTTTATTGTTTTCCCCCAAATGTTTTCATCAATTTGATATATTACTGCAAAGAGTGAAATCTAATTAATACAAAGTAACTAGCAAAGCTTTATAGATAAATTACAGATTTAATAAATTTAGAAACTTATATTTTTTAAGGTAATGAAAGTTTTCTGAAAGCTGAATAGTTTCCATTTTCTTATTTCTTTTTTAACCTATGTAACTTTTCTATTACTTACATAAATATACAGGGCAGACCATGTAAGTTTTTCTAAAATTACATGGGAAAAAATCCAAATAGCTCAGTTACAATTTTTATTTATCATTATTTTTCAGTCTTTTGCATTTCAGAATAGTCCAAAAAGCATATTTCAACCAAATCTTCATATACTACCTAATTTGCTTGATTACTTAAAATTTATTGAGATATGCTATGAACCATTGAGGCGATGCATAGTGTAAAAATATCTTAACAGTTGAATACTTAACAAGAGAGAAAGGATAACTATGAGAGCACTTAGAGTAGGCATAAAAATGCGCTTATACCTGCACACTTTTTGCATCCGTGATAGACGATGCAGTCAAAGCAGGAAAATAAAATGTATAAAATTACAAAAACAGAAAATATTAATGCAACTCTGTGTTATTAAAAAAAAAAAATAATGCCATATTTTCACCTTTCAAAGAACTTTTTTTTAAATCCCAATGTAATAAAAGAAGTCTCGTGTACTCAGAATGGTGGAAGAATCAATAAACATTGATTTTTATGAGTCTTCATTATTAAAATATGTTTAAAGAGTATTTTCATTTATGTTTGAGGCTTTTAATTAAGATGATTTTTTTCCTTGGTTACGTGCATTAAACCAGGAGAAATAATGTCTACAATGGAAAACATAATGATTTTCTGAAAACTTACTTGTCCTGTTTCTATAATTGTTGTTACTGATACATTAGGTAAAATCTTTAAACAAAATATGCGTTGATTTTTAAAGTTGTATGATGTACATCAGACTTATGATTCATTTGTAGATACTACAAAATACTTTCCATGTTTTAGAATGCGTGATTTTAATTTTACTTTTTTATTTATAGTAGATAGCTACGATTATGAGGATATTAATTTGCTAGAATTTATTCTTGGTTATTTGCAATTAATAATGTATGAACTATTACAGTAAATTATTAATTTGATTATTTATACGAAGACCCACTTACGTATTGTATTTTTTATAACAGTTACAGAGTTTCAAACAATATTCTCCTATAGAAATCTCCAAGTATGAGAAAATGAAATTACAGGATTTTACTCTTAATTATTTAATTAATTACATAGGAAATCAGGTACAAATATGAATATAACACATTCCTTAACAATTAATAACAAAACCTTCATGATTTTCCTAAAATAAAATTGTTTTTCTTACAAATATTAATAAAAACCAAATAAACCCGGTTTAAACCAAAAAAACCTGATTTAATCAAGTTTATTTAAGATTTGATTAAGTTTCCGAAAACTCTGATTATAAATTAGGTTCAACAAGTAACACTTAAAAAAGTAAGACTACTAGAAGGTAGAAATTTTGCTAAACATTTTACAACCTTCTAATATTTGAAAATATCTTATTACTGTTAAGAATGGGGTTGCATGGTTAGAAGATACCTTCAGCATTAATAAATAAATTAATGTTTTTGTGCAATATAGTGCTTTATAAAAGTGTTTTCCCTATATTACTGGGGGAAAAAAAACCGAAAAAAAAGGGACAAATTTTCTAAATCTCAAAGAAAAGCTGAAATTCTCAATTTTTTCGATATTTTAGGCCTGTTTCTAAATTAGAAGGTATTATTGTATTTCAACATTTCTTTTTAATTTCTGAAGGCATTCATTCATTTGCAATTTTTGTCTTAGAGCATTAAAAACATCATAGACACAAATTTTTTCAAAAATTCGAAAGAAAAACATAAAATTTTCCATTTTTCTGAATTTTTAGGCATTTTTGAAACACTGTTTAGCTAAATTTTCTGTTAAGTTTATCTGAATCTTCTAAAAATATTCCATTGTAACTCTAAGCTGTTTTTAAAGATGAATATCTCTTAATAATTTTCAGTGAAAACTACCTGAAAATGTGTTTTAATTGTGCATGACAGAATGAGCTTTCTGAATTATGTAACTATTCAAAAACAACAAACATCTACAATTTTTACCCAATGATCTTGCAAACTATAAACCTGTCTCGGATTTAAACATTTAGAAAAGTCATCCATTGATATTGAGCAAACATGTAGTTGCAGAGTACCTGTGCACCTGGAAAGTCAGTGAAAATCATCATGGATATAAAAAATGAACATGGAAACTGACAATTTGGATTTGTGGATTTTATGTTCTAGAACAAATATATGTACCGAATTTTACAGATTAGGTGTAAAAAATTAGCATCTTTGCCGTTTCATACGTTTTGAGGCGTCAATTCTGGTGTTATACGTGTTTCAAAATCTGATTGCAATTGCTTTTGTAAAACTTACTCGATTTTCTTCACTGAATGTTTCTACATTAATAATTTTGTTTTTTGCATTCTTTCACACCCTTCTTGTATGTCTTACAATATACTTAAGGACTTGTACACTTCTACCTTTTTCGAAATTTTAATTCATTTGTGTCCAAGCTGAATGACTAACCAAGTTTAATTTACAGTTTGATTTGCACATCGTTTTATTTTGAGTTAGTCCTACCTACTAACAAACTCAAAATAAAACAATGTGCTCATCAAACAGTACATCAAGCAGTTATGGCAAAAAAAAAGTGTCATATTGAGGCCTTACATTCGGAAAAATACTATGAAATGGCCCCTTTATTATTTTTTTAAAAAATATATTAATTAAAAATTTTTTAAAAGTTGAAAAAATAAAATCTGCTTAGCCATTCGCTATTTACCAGTACTTTTACTTTATTATTGCTAAAAGTTTTGAAGATTCTTTTATTTTGAAAAATCATTTTAAAATTAGAAAAGAGAAAATTTTCACGACAATTTTATGTCAGTTTTCTAATGCAGGACCAGTACACCTTGTTTCCTCTTTTGGAATGAAAATATGCAGTACAAATAATAGTTATATGTCCAGGAATTTTTCTTTTTCTAGTAGATTGAATAAATATTACGTCCGCCATTTTGAAATCGTGTGCACACGTGCTACCTATTCTTAATTTTCACACCCACTTGTTTATGGGTGGGCAACCCCTTAAGACGATAAGAAATCGCAAACTTCATTTTCAGAGGAAAAACAGTTTTGTATTCTCAAACCCCTTTCTCTGCGAGAGGCATCTGGAGTGAATCAGCTAACAATAAGCGCTTTGTTAGCTCCCCCTATTCCCCCGGGTCTGAGGAAGAAATTGGACTCCGTTTGGACGGCAGGGGAAAAAATGAGATGTCCAGCATTATCGAACTTCTGTCGCAGAAGAGTGAAGTGTATTGTGAAGGAATTTGCTTCAGGAAATGGAAACAGATACCATTAACGTAACCAGCAGATTATCAGCCACAAATCAATCAAGTGCATTGACAAAGAATTCTGTCCATTCAACTTGAAACTGAAAGTAAATAGTACCTTTAGAATTAAGAAAGAGCTCAAAACATATCTGCTTTCATTTGACAGCAGAGCCCCAGCGCCCCATCTTTTAAGAATACCTATAGAACTTTACAATACTACAAATAAGACACTCATTCCAGGAAGCAAAGAACAGAAGGGGCCCCTTGGGTTAGTCCTTGAAGGTGCGATACCGGGACGGCTTTCTTCCGTCTTGGCTTCTCGTTTTTTTTTTTTTTTTTTTTTTTTTTTTTTTTTTTTTTTTTTTTTGCGCCTCTTCCCTTTCAATTCCTCTACGTTCTTTAACGTTAGTGGCCTTAAGAAAGATCTTACCGACACACGGTGATTCAATTTTCCAAACCTAGACCTAGCTGGACCAAAATACTTAAGTTTGTCAAACCAAAGTAGTAGTTTCAATATGGTCGTTATATTGACAGTAAACATAAAACAACACAAAATAAAAGGATCAGTCACTAAAATCTTCGACATCTTCATTAGAACTACTGCTTGAGAAACTAGTCCTATAATTTGATTGTTTTTCAGTAGCAACAAAGCCAGTGGTGCAACCAAAGGGGGGGGGGCACAGGTCATCCCCTCCAGAATGTCGAGTTGAATGATTTTCAAAACTGTTCTTTATTATTGAAGAGAAGAAAATACTACTTTTTGGGGGGAAAAGTGATTTAAAATATATATATATATATATATATATATATATATATATATATATATATATATATATATATATATATATATATATATATATATATATATATACTGTCAGGGGACAAAATCTTAGCATTTCAAAAATTCAATAGTTACAGCGAAATTAGTCAGCTAAAACCAACTTTCCTCGTTCTAATGTCTTTCCTTTTTTTTTTCTAATTCGTCTGAAAATAAGAAAGTCTTCATAATGCTGCTCTTCCGGGCAGTCTCCCCCTCTCCTTCCCCCACACACCGACAGCATTATGGAGCATATGAAATTTTGTTTCCAGATTTTCAATTTTGCAAGAATTCGATGGGAAACTCCCCAAATACCTAACAACATCGAATACTGCGTTTTTGGAGCTTTAATTTCGTTGGCCCTAATGCTAATAATATATTCTTACAATCACGTTTTCAAGACTTGAGTTTCAGAAAATATTCCGAAAAAGTCCCCGCAACCGTCTTCCTCTAATGTCATATATATAAAAAAAAAAGATTTCTTATGCTACACTAACAAAAAAAAAAAAATAATAATAAATAAATAAATAAATAAATAAGTAGAATAGCCCTTAAATATAAATATTGCCCAACTTTTTAGGACCATAATTTTGAAAAAAAGAAAGAAAAAAAAACAGGGGAAGAGCTGTAGTATCCACTTCCCATAAAATATTCAAAGTTTGTCTGTAATTGAGTTTTTGAAACTTCAAATCCGGAAAATTGGAGGAAGGAGGAGAAATTGTTTACAATATATATTTTAAAAAATAATGGGGGACAGTCCCTGAGCTCCATACTTACCCTAACATCAATAAATATGGCCTATAAGCGCATAAAAGTTTCAATTTTCTCAAATTTCCCCTGAAACTCCTATACCTTTCTCCCCCTTAATATTAGTAAAAAAAGTCTAAAAATTGCGTTTTGAAAACTACAAGTTTCAGAATTTTTTTCGGAGGAGAACCCACCGGATACCCCTCTAATAAATATCAAATCAAAATTTTTCCTAAATTCTGATCTGAAGAAATCCTAAAAGAATTCCAAGCATAGAAACCAATGAATTCAATCGTTAGCAAAAAAAAAAATGAAACAGCTAAAGAAACCTTCAAATTACTACAGTAAAATCTCATTACAGCGAATAAAAATACGAATAAATATCCGTTACAACGCAGGGGCGGATCTAGAGGGGGGCCATGGCCCCTCCCAAAGCCTTGTGTGATTGTAGAAATTTTTTTAAGGAAAAAAAAAAAGAAAAAAATATTTTTAGAAGATAACAAAATTCAACACATCTATTTTACTGAAAAAGAAGTATAGCCCTTAATTGGGAGCTAAATTTATATCCCTATCCTCAAAACAAAACTAAATGGAGCTAAATTCGGCCCTGGGGAATTGGTTCAAAAATTTCGGATGGCCCCTCCCAAAACAATCGGCTGGATCCGCCACTGTTACAACGAAATAAATATTCAGTCCCGTGTTGAATTGACATTGCAGTGCGCTAGCTTTGCAAGGAAATTCCCGTCACAACGTCCAAAATTTTACGGTTCATTGATGCTCGTTGTAACGGAATTCAACAAAAACGAAATACTTTACTATCCAGTGGGTATTAATGTGTGTTTAAGGGGGCGGGATCTAAAAGTTCTTCTGGTTCGCACTTTGAGTTCGCCCATTGCGGGCAGATACAGACAAAGGGTTTACCACAGGAGACCCCAGTCCTGCAAGAGAGACCATCCGCATGAGGGGTGTTTCAAGGTTCTTTTTAGTTCAACGGGACACCCCTTTTTACCTACTTTTCTAAGTCAACTGATTTCAAAAGGTTATGGTCGACTTTAATCTCTTTGTCCACAACTGTTCAGTTAAGTTACAATTATTCAGCGTAACTTTGACTCATTCCGATTTACTTTACGCAACTTCAGATTTTTTAACAGTGAAATTCCGTAGAGCGAATTGCGAGGGACCGCGTGTTTTTTCGTTGTAAAAGGAATTTCTTTGTAACGGAATTCAGTAGAAAATTATAAATTAATTAAAAAAAAAAGCAACGTAAAATTAGTTATAGAGTTGAACCTCTCCATAGCGAACCAAGGATATAACAGGGTTGCCACTCAATTCTGGTGGAAAAATTCCCTGTATTTTCCTTGTAAGAGCATGCAGCATAACAAAGGAGCAAACTGTAAAATTTGAAAAAGAGCATTAATAACCTGATGGCTTCCTCAGGAGAGGGAATGGCGGACTAATAAACAAATAATATGATAAGAAATAAAGAATTCATTATAACTGAAATAATTTCATGGCGATTGTATTGATTTCACTTTTTAATTAAAAAAAACTTCTCTTTATCTATCATTCATTTCTTAGATCTTAAAAGATAAAAAAAAAATCAAAAATTAAGCAGAAAAATTAATATTGATCACTTATTTCATCTCTCTACAAAAAATTAATCTAAAAGTCAAGATGCATGTCAAATGAAACTATACATAATCTTCGTTTTTGTGGTAGACATTTTTATTTTTACTTAAACAAAAGAAAACACTGAACGTAAAATTACAATTTTATTACATTTTATTTATGATTTTTTGCTTTTTTTCTTTTGTAGTTCAGAAATTTCGCATTAACTTTTGCAACTTAAAAATTTAAAAAAAAAATAAATAAATAAAATTCCCTGCATTTTCCAGGTTTTCGAAGAAATTTTCAAAATTCCCTGTATTTTCCCTGTTTTTTTTTTTTTTTTTTTGTTGATTTTTGCATTCCTGGTATTTTTCCTGTTTTTTCAGGTTTCTCTGTGGCGTGGCAACGCTGTATAACGACTCCCCGGTTGTAGTGAATCTTCATAATGGACAGACAACCCTATTTTTATGCCCAATTTCATTCGCTTGTAACGATCCGATCCACATAAACTAGATAATCG
Organism: Uloborus diversus; assembly: GCF_026930045.1. Classification (NCBI taxonomy): domain Eukaryota; kingdom Metazoa; phylum Arthropoda; class Arachnida; order Araneae; family Uloboridae; genus Uloborus; species Uloborus diversus. Next base: position 62,576,779 of record NC_072739.1, on the reverse strand, counting down.
GCAATAACAATACAAAAGTTTTATATTCTGAAATCCTTATGCTATGGAGTTGCTTACAGTTGCACAAAATTTGGTTGGATGGAAGACGCCATTCTTGAAAGAATGGTTCTAACTTTTCGCAAGGCATCTGAAAAGACATGAAAGCCAGCTGATCTATGAAACTGTAAAGCATGCTATCGATAATGAAACTATCATTTGCCTACCGCCTAATACGAGTCATACCATACAACCACTAGACAACGCCAGAGCTGACTAAATAAATTGAAAACCAGTCTGATCAAACTCCCATTCCCTCACCCCCCACCCCTAAGCTTATGTTCAAGTACAATATCTACAGGAGATTGGGTGCCAGTTGAATACAGTGTTAAGAAATTTAAAAAGTATTTCATTGCTCAAGTTCCAGAACCTTTATATACATGTGCTTATGTTGTAAAAATTTTTAAGAAATCTTTGATGGAAATTTTTTTACCTTCTCCAATAAAGTGAAAATGAAGATTGAAGAAGAACAGATGTTCAAAACGTATGTTAGCCAATCCTCAATAAATGTGGACATTATACCTTTAATTGCAGTGAAATTACAGACAAATAGATTTTTACCCTTATATTAATATATTTTTGTGAAAAAATAAAAAATAAATTCATGTTTTCACTCTGAAATTTTAGTTTAAAACAATACTACCCATTTCACTCCACCCCATGGGGTGGAATGGGTATAAAAACAGACTTTGAAATAATAACTTTTTTATTAAATGATAAAATTATTTCAGTAACTATAACTATGGATATGTGAAATGTATTGATGAAATGCAAAAACTCAGTTGAGGTTTTTTAATTGTTGGATATCAAATTTGAAGAGTGTAATAATGATTTCAAAAATATCCATTTTTATACCCATTCCACCCCACATTCACCCTACTGGTTTCTTGAGTGATTGACGTTCGTTTTCTTTTTTATATTATTAATATTTATAAATTGTTTTCTTCTAATATTAAGTTTCGCTGTGGGGGGGGGGGGGGATGAAAATGAGTTACGAGCGAAAAAGGCTGAATGATTTTAAATAAAAGAAACATGCTAAATTAAAAACCAAAGGACGAAAAAGAGTCTTTAAAAATTTTTTCAACGTGATATATTTTTATTTTTTCAAAATGATTTTGTGCCTCCTTTATACATTTAATTATGTAAATAAATATACACATTGTAAAAATTAATTAAATTGGTCTTATGTGAATCGTTTAATAACCTGCCCAAGAGCAGTATTTTAGCCATGATCCCCCGATGTACAAAATTAAGTAATATAAACAGAGGCGCATCGAACCAAAACTTTTGAGAGGTGAAAATTCTAATTTTACCAAATGATAAAACACGAGCTTACTCGCGTATCATACATCCGTACATAATATTTAATAAGAGGGAATGTTAGGCATCATTAAAAAACAATTAAAAAAAGAAAGAATCTCTTTGTTGCTATCTCCAAACTTGCCAAACCTTCAGCACAATTCGTCGAATAAGGAATTTTTTAGGAGATCACTGTGACCTTTTATCGAGGCACCTTTGAATGTGAAACGTCATCATTTATTCATAAGCTTTACAGTTTAAATTTCGGGAACAATTTTTGCGTGTTTTTGAGTCCAGGAAATTTCGCTTCTTAAATGGGGGAAGGGGCGGCAGATTTCAAATCTGCCTAGGGTGGCATAGTAGCGCTAAATCGACCCTGTTCATGAGCTACTACGCAAACCATTTTCAACACAGATGATTAAATAAAATTATGCATAAAAAATAAGAAAATAAAATCAATTTTTACATATTTGGTGAATTTTCAAGGGCCTGACCGGGAGTCTAAATATGTTTTGATTCCCCAAAAAAATTTTAATACAAAAAACAGATGTCATTACATAACTTTTTGCACCACACAGGCGATTTAAAAGAATTATACATTAGAATATTTTCAATTTTTTTAAAATGTCGAATGGGGAAAAAAAATCTTAAATTTTATTTTCAAGTAGAAAAAAAAAGACTACTCGAAAATGTTGTTACCCCTAAAAATTTGCCGTCCTCATTTGGAAATTCGGCCCTGTTTTTCAGGAGTTATTAGATTTCGCGCACACTATGCATGCAGAGTCATATAGAACTAAATCAAACCCGCAACATATAATTAATATGCGGGATTAACAGTCATTCTTCGACAATGCCCCCCAAATACTTGCAGTTCTTTTCAACATTAATGCAATCGGTAATTTCGATGTAATATTTTGTGCTTTAAGTAGTACTAAAACATAAAACATTTACGTTAAACTAAAAGCATGCATGGGTTTATGCATTTTTTCCTAAAAAAGCTGTAAATTTTACTAGCTGCAAAATGCTGGTATTCAGCATTACGTTTATTACGTCAAGGTAGTTGAATTATCTTTATTTTTATATTATTATTGATTTTTATTTAAATGCATTCTCATTTAAGTTTCAACAATGAAATAATTACAGCAGTTTTTTAATTGCATATCAGATCTCAAATCTATCAATTGCTCTTAAGCAGAAAATGAATTATAAGCATCTAATGTTTTAAAGCTCTTTTTTTGGTTGACATACTGTGCAACTTTTCTTTATAAAGTAAAAACTGTACATAAAAATATAGTTTTGGAATACAAGTGTAAAAAAAAGATAAAAAAGATTTCATCACTTAATCTTGGCACAAATGTCGTATCTACACTTTTTGCGAAAATTGAGTTATTGTCATCAGGTGGTTCTTTCTCACATATTTTACGCGAATACAATATTTTATGGTCATTTGTGGATAGGAAACATTTTTTTTTTAAATTCTGATCTCTTACAGTGTGTGGTACACATTTTTAAAAATTTTTGACAACAGTGCATAAAATGCATAAAACATCATTTTCCCATTCTAAATACATTGAAATATTTTGCAAAAAGATCGTTCTTTTTGATTAAAATGAAGAGTACTTTGTATAAACTATTTTAATGCTTCATTTTGAGCTATATTGAAACATTTTTTAAACAGCCTACTAAAAAGAAATAAAATATTCCATTTCAGGTAAAACACGAACTTATGTTATGTTTATTTATCAAGCCAAACAGACTGAAAACTTTTTGACACTGTAAATGCCTTGAATTGTAATAATTTAATCAGTTTTACAAAACTGTTTCGGTAATGTTTTCTGTAGGTTCTTTCTTTCAAGGATTCTGAGTTATTTATTTTTTTTTTACGAACTTATTTCGTAATTATTTACTTATATATCTTCTTCAAACATAAAAATTAAAACTTTATTAATTTTCCTCCCTTTTCATTATTTATTTAAGGTGTTTAAATAATGATTCGAAAGGGAAAAAAATGGAGTAAATCGGTTCATTAAACAAATAGTTATGAAATCAAGATGCATTTTTGTGCGAACCTCAGAGGGATATTATTTTAAATATTGGAGTTCTTTTTACATTAATAAACTCCTCGGTATCTTGAGCAAAGCAGAGTCCCCTAACCTGATTGTCTTGCCGTCTAGACTCCTGTCAAACGGTGAGGAGGAATAAAAGAGCTTTTTTCGGACTGCGCGTTTTCAATGTTCCTCGGCCTCCTGCCGTTCATGCGTTTTTTTCGCTTCTAAGTTTTTAATTTTATCGCTGATAATCCTGTGAACTTCGCAGTAACCATGGCTAGACTGGGTAAGCGAAATTCGTTTTCTGTACAGGAAAGAGTTTAAGGTATGTTCGGTAATTGGAAAGCGTGCAAAAGTCAATCTTCTCAATTTGCTGGGAATTTTCCCTTCCTAAAAATCTACTCTGTGTGAAAGAGTTGTTATTCCATCAAAAAAGAAAAGAAAAAGAAAACCAACATTTTATTTTTTATACTTTGCTTATTATTAAGCAAAATATAATTGCAGCCAATATTTCACTCCTTTGCCATGATTACTAATAGAAATATCGTGTGAGGGAAGGTGTTCATTATAGAAGTCTTTTGTGGAACTCTGTGTTTCTTTTTAAAAATCTGCTGTTTTTTCTAGACAACCCGTTGATGCGTTAGATCAGCGGTTCCCAATCGGTGGTTCGCGAACTCCGGGGGGTTCGCGAAAAAAACATTGTAATGGCGGAGTTTTAACATGCCTGTTTCAGATGAAATCTCATGTTCAAGCGGTTTCAAGAAAATTATGCTCCTTTTTTATTCGTTTAGGTTTCACACATTCGATACTCTTAGCATGAAAATATTTGCATACTTTCTGACATATTTTACATTTAAAGAATTTAAGCCTGTCATTGCAAAGCGCTTTCATTGAGGATGATAGTCCAGAATAAGTCATGCTGTAAAACTTTACTTGTGAATATAATGTCCTCAGATGAAAGAATTTGAAAGCGTTCATTTCCTCAGAAGTTTTTGATCGGAAAAGTTGATTAAACTTGATGAAAACATTACATGGAGCATATGCAAGCGTCTCGAATACTTTGAAGTTTAGTTTCTTAACTATTTGAGTCCGACGAAGAGTTATCGCTCTTCCTGTGTGTTGAGTGAAAAATACAAAGATGTGATTAAGCTGTTTGTTGCTATGAATTTCTTCAATACATAGACTACAATTTTTTTCCAGCTTTATTGTCGGAAAAGAAAAAGAATGGCTTGCAACCACGCGAAGTATAGAAAATTAATTACTTCAGAAAAATGTCGTGGCTGAAAGTTTGGTAGTGTGAGGTTTTGGAGTAAAAATAAAATCAACGGAATTTAACCATGCAACTTAATTTGCGCTATATTTAATCAAGAAATTTATGAGATTTGTGCAGAAAATTTCACTTGTAATAAGTGAGCTTAAAATATTTGTTTAGTTAAAATTTACCTTTTGCGCAAAAATTAGAGTAAATGCGAAAATTTGAAAAAAAAAATAGACGCTTCGATTATTTTTCAATATACGCATTTTACTCTGCACTTATAGCGTGGTTACAAGAAAAATCTTCAGCAGTCAAACGATTAATGTGCGCAGTATATCCTTATCAAACAGCTAGACTCGTAGTTCTTTCCAAGAAAACTTAAACCTAGAGATCTTTCTCATTTTATCGGAAGAAAAAGTTCATTTAGTTAATCTGAGACCCCTGGATGGTATTTTAAAGATCATTCTTTATTCACTTCTGATTTAGTGATAGAGATAAATATTCCTGCAGGCCGCCTCAAAGTCGGCGAGGGGGTGTACCTGGGCGGAACGGGTGAAGAACGTCGGGAGAGTAATCTCCTGGTAGGGTCACCCAAGGCGTGAAGGCCGTTCCATTTAAAGCCTTTTAGCCATTCCATTTAAAGGCTTTAGTTCCATTATGCTCAGCTAAGGTTTGCAGGCAAAGGAGCAAAGCCAGACTTCTACCCTTGGGTGCTCCGGGTTCCTAGTACTAACAGGGGCTGCTCTCTACCTTCTTCATGACCGGATAACTGTTCGGTATTCAGAAGTGAATTAATCGCCATAAATGAAGAATTAAATACCATCCTTCACGACACTAAATATGGTGACATTTGGATCCTTACTGATAGTCGGAGCTCGATTCAATACCTACAGAACTGGAGCAGTGTGTGCGACCTTGTGGGTATTCAGAATATCACCCATCTCAAAAATCTAACCAAGGGAAGGGAAGTCCACTTTCAGTGGATTCCCTCTCATGTAAACATCCATGGCAATGAAGCCTCAGACATCTTGGCGAAAAGAGGTTGTTCAGAGTTGCCCAACAAGGACTTCACATTAACTTATAAGGAAATTTTCTCTATGAAGAAACAAGGAGACAGGCAAGTCTAGATCACCCCTCCCGCCCATCCCTGGTACTGCAGGAAGAACCCGGGAGGCTCGTTAGATTTCGAGGGTGACAGACATGATCAAACGGTCGTCTCGAGACTCATTAAGTGGTTATCTGAAGAACATGATTTTCGACTCTGTGTGTAAGATCTTCTCTTTGTGCAGCAAATGCAATCTGAAACCGGCATCCCCCGACCACATCCTTGATTGTTTGGGGTTCACTCTGGCAGATGTCTGTGCTAGCCCACTACTGGTGCTTGACTTCGCTAGGGTTCATGGCATCATGAATGTGATCTAGCTGTCGCTGGATCAATGAAGGATTGTAAACAACAACAACAACAACAGATAAATATACCCTTGTGTTAGAAAAATTTCAGTCAAACTTTGAGCCTCTTTGTACCACAAATATTCCATTAAAAATATTTTTCAAAGTTGATTAAAGCTCAACACCAAATAATCACTGTGTTTATTTTTTGGTGAATTCGTTTTGTATTCATGTTTTATGATCATTTCAGTTCGTAGCAATATTTGTAATTCTGTATTTTGCAATTATGTTTTCGTTCTTGTTATAAAGTATAATCAAGGAGTAAAGCAGTATCAAACTAAAAAAAATTCCCAAGTGTCATCCGCAAGTGCATAGTTTACTGATTCATGGATAAGTGTTTTTTTTTTTTTTTTTTTTTTCAATTTATACAGTTAGTTTTTGAGTTATGCCGATTTAAAAATGGCTCTAAAAGTAGCGCTCATTGAGAAATACAGTAAGCATTTCACACACGTTTTCGAAACAAAGTAAATAGAAGCAAAGTAGAGTTCCTTACACTGAATGGAAATGTCTCTATTTTTTTCTCTTTCCTTTTATAGTGCAAGATAGTTTTTTTTTACTAATTCATTTACTATATCACGCCTACTGGAAATGAATAAAATATAAAATTTCTGAAAATGGTGTTAAAAGTTTTAAAAGGTAACGTATTTCAAACTAATTTTTAGCCTATCTTTCTCGTAAAAGTTTTCTTTTTTTTTTTGTTTAAGAAAATTAATGAAATGAATAAAGTTTTTCATCTACTGTAAAAACAACCATAAAAACACAAAGGAAATTCTCAAAATAAATAAATTGAATGATGGGGGAGGGGGGGGGGGACTTTAGAACGAAGAACTGCAATTTTTCCTCCCAAATTTGGGTGTTTAAACCTTGTTTATAGTTTTACTTTTCAGCAAAAGGTTTTTCTTTTTATTTTTTTTCAAATTCGATTGTTGAATAACAGAGAAAATTTTAGAAATTCTAAACATTTTTAATACTATGTGTTCGGAATTCGAAAAAAGTTCTTTGTGAAATCCGGACTGTAATTTTCCATCGACTTCACAAGTTAGAGGCTGGCTGATTTTAGAGAAGTGCATTCATTGCGCACATAATTTTTTTGCGTGTAAAAGCGGTTGGTGAAATAGAAAAAGTGTTAATATTGTTTTATCGGACAGAGAAAAAAAAAATGGTTTTGATAAAATAATTTTGATTATTTTATCAAACATTAACAATTATTTTATCAAATTATCCTCTACCCTCCAATATAAATGCAATAAGGCATGTTGAAGAGTCGAAATCTCTCGTGGAATAGAGACATATAGGAAGAAAACGCCAAAATTCTAAATAGTCGGGGGGCTACGGAGAAGAAACTGCAAATTGTGATAAAATTATGAAACTCGGCATGCTTGTAGAAATTGTATAAAAAAAAGTTTTAGGAAGGGGAGGCATTCCAGAATCCTCCCCAAAACTCCCCCCTGGCAGCCATTTTTGGTCCAAAACTAAAAACGGCGATCCTTTTTAAATTTTCGTTATTATAATTTTTTAAATCATTGGTGGTGTCATTCCATGGATGTTTATTACATTTTTTACTATTGAAAACTCTAAAAAATGTTTAATTTCAGAAATAACTTCACAAAAAGTGGTTTTTTAAAAAAAAATCGATATTTTTAAATTGTGAGCTCCCTGAAGTGAATTTTCCCCCCATAACAGAATTACAGGTTTCTGAATTTGAAGATACATTACATTAGTGTTATATCAAAGTAAGGTTCCAGTTATCCGAACTCTAATTGCCCGAACTGTCCAATTATCCGGTCATGATGCCCCTCCTTTTAAATGACTGAGCACGCATAATTGAAGCTATTTGCGAAGAGTATAATAGAATAAGGACTTGAAGAAAAAAGGGAGAAATTAATTTCAAGACAACATAATTATAATAGAAAGAAATTTAAAGTTGAATTTTAAATTTCTGTTCATTATTATTATTACTATTGTTGCTGTTGTTAATTCTCCGTCACCCAATTAATCATCAGTAAGCTTTTTCTCATTTTATATATAAAAATAAATAAATAAATAAATACATAAAAAAAACATTTATATAAACAAATTCAAGTTTTGGAGCACCGTATTAAATCTGGTGCTTTTAAAATTAAAGTTTATTAGATCATAGATTTCAACCAACTTTAGTATCTTTGCTGAAACTTTGAAGGAGTTGATTTTGTGTGTGTGTGGTTTTTTTTCATTTTATTGCTATGCATATACTTTAGTAACTATGCTGGATGGTTACCAGTTATTATTCAAAATCTTTTTCTTTAACCCACAAACCTTCCAGACGTACACAAAGCCTTTGAAAAAGTAACGTTTGTTGTAAAAAAGACAATGAACGTGTTTTTTGTAATTGAATAGGACCATGCTTAGCAAAACAATGCGATAGTGAAAGGAGATGGTGGGACTATTGATCTTTCACAGATCCAACTGCGTTAAGAAGATGGGAGTTGGCTGGTCTTCAAATTATCGATTTAATTACACAGTTTGAAAAAGTTACCTCTGCTGATTTAAAGAAATGCTGTATATGCGCAATGAAGAAATGTTAAGTTTCCAAATCATGTTTTCAAGAAAGGTCTTGAAGAGAAATAGCTAAACATGAGAAACCATTTTTAGAGTCATCGAAAGAATTGTTCTCATTGGAGACGAATGTAGCAGTGGACGAAGAATATGTGGAGCAACTGATAAAGATTGGGCAAGTTGAGGAAAAAAAACAGTGCAACAAATTTATAGAGAAAAGAGTTGTGACTCAAAAGTCACTTTATGTTCACGGGTAGAAAAACAATAACTTTTTAGCATTTCATTTTTCCAGAAAAATCAGTTAAGTCTGCTCTTTTACTGAAAAGATTAAAATCCGTTACAGATTCGTTTTCAAAATTTTCATTATTCGCAATACCGTAAATTTCAACCTAGTTGAATTTCTCCTCTATGAAAATCAACCTCACCCTCCATCGATTTCAATAAATGGAGCTCTTTGAACGGGAAATAAGTCTGGTCAATAACATTCTTGCTCAGTGAGTTAAATTATAGTATTCCTACTGATAAAAACAACTCGAGAGAAGAAGAAAACGAGTTAAGATGGGATGATGAAGATGCAAATGATGAATGGTAATTTTAAAATAAATGCAATGGAGATACATTGTGACGCCATTGTCTATGATAGTTCTTTCATCGTTCACATAAAACGACCTAGGACAGAAAATTTTTCGGTGGAGTATCGGCATTCTTTTCAAGATACAACAAGTAAGACATATAAGAGGAATAAGAGAAAGATATCATTTTAGAGAAAATGGTTTGCTTTCTAAGAACTGGTTCAGTTTCTACGAAACGCAGATAAGACAGAATTGTTTTCCATGATTGCACTAGCTATATGATCTTATGTTTGCTCTTAATGATGTGACGGTGATTTTCATCGAATAAGACATCTCTAGTGTCATAAATGAAGCTAATTTCTGGATCTTCGTTCATGTTTTGCATGCTACAATAAGAGGACACATGAGCATATTCGTTGGAACTGTTGACAACGATGCTTCCATCAGCTGTACAAAAAGGGTATAAAGAAGATTTTGGAGCTGGAACACACTTTCGATTTATACTAGTCTAAGACTTAGCGTACAAATTCGGTCATCAAAAATCAGTTGTTCTAAGAGAATTCCACTCATTCTCAGCGGAACTCTCATGGTTACCTCTTTTCTTGCAGGTCGGAAAAAAGGGACGATGTGTAAATGATGAAAGACTATCCCGATGTTATTGATGTATTTTCATATATATATCCTAACCTAAAAAATGCACACCTAATTAAAAATTTCAAATATCTTAGCGATTCATTAATCTTTGCTACTACTCGCCTGCATGCAACTTGCCGTCCGTAAATGAAGCTGGAAACTTTTTCCACCAGCGAACAATGATCAATTAATAACTTACCACCCACAGCTGAAGCCCTAAAGCAAGTTATTTAGTGCTCATCAAGGTGGACATCAGTGGGGCAGTATGTCCAAAAATTTAGCCTTAACTTCAATTTATGATTGGGGTTTTACAGTAACTGATGAAAAGCACGTTCTTATTTGTTTGCGTTTGCCCGAAGTTTCAAGTTCTTGCTGAAAGCGAATTTACGTTATGCAAGTGTAAAAAAAAACTCCTCTCAAATAACTTGTGGGTGCTTCAAAAATGGACTTACCTAAACACCTATGTGTAAATACTGCAATGGAAAATGTTATGCACTTGTGTAAATTACTTGTAAATTCAAACGTTTTAAATTGCCTTCTATATAATCGTTGTATGCATCACTTAAACAGATTTGTATTTCCATTTAGTTGTAGTTTTTGTAACAGTGAATTATATTTCAATAAATAACAATTTTATTAATAGTAAAAATATTGCTAGCTTTATTAACGTAGCACTAAACTTCTTAATACGCCGTAGTAATTAAATATTTCTTCCTCTTACATCGTTTAAAACATAGAACAAACGCCTCAAATCGTCTAATGAGAAAAAACTTGAAATTTGTTTGAAAGCGTTTGATAATAATAAAGATTGGAGTTCTGTAAAAATAACGTCCGTGCACCCTCCCCCTTATTTCAAGTGCACATATGACTGATAAAACTGCAGAATGTGAGTGAAACTTCCAAAAAATTGCGTACTTCATTTCCAAGTGTTTGAAAAGTTTTTTTTTTTTTTTCTCCCACCGATAATGAAAATTGATTTCGTTTTAACTAATCAAAGTGCTGCATTTATTCTTAAACAACAATTCAAATGTTTGTTTCAAGTTTTGAAAAATTACTAGCTTCGTTTATGGTTTTCAATTTCTCGTTTTATTCTTAGTTTTGTAATCAATTTTTAATAGTAAACTTTAAAACATAGGCTCAGATTTTCTGATGTTTCGGATTTCTGGGGTTCGGATTATTGGGTTCTATTGTAAATGAATTGATTTTCCATTAAACAGTGCTTTAAAATGCATAAAAAAACATTTCTCAAACGACCCCTCAAGAAATGTTAAAGACTTTGATTAATTAAAGTTTTGTTTAAAAAAAATCAAGTTTTTAAAATTAATTTTAAAATTATGAGGTTTAGAGATATTTTGATGACTTTTTACGCTTTAGTAAGCATAATAGAACTCCCAAAAGAAGATACAGTGGGTATTTCTCAAAGAATAAAAAAGAGAAGTAGTTTTAGATTTTTTACCAAAAATGGCTGCCAGGGAGGTTTTGGGGGGGGGGGGGGGCGGATTTTGAATTGCCTCTCCCTCCAAAAATGTTTGTTAGTACATTGTCTACATGCATGCCAAGTTTCATGATTTTATCACAAAATGCAGTTTTCGGCTATATTTTCTACCATAGTCCCCTCTACTAAAAGGTCGTAGTCACGGTACACGCCGCACAGCGGAGTATTTGACTGAAAATCCCTGAACTCCAAAACTAGTTGGAAATTTTCACTCTTCTGAAGGCAACTCCCTTCTGTGTGTTTGTGCGCTATACGGCGAAGCTATTCCACTTAAAGACACGAAACTTTGTATACAAGTTGTCTGAAAGCCTGATGTTACTATTTGAAGCTCGATTTTTAAAATTTGAATTAAAAAAAGGAAATATTTAATGTTTTATCCACGATCTAGACTTTTGCATGTTTACGACCATAAAAACGATCCTAGTGAACGTAGAAAAAAAAAAAAAAAAACAATGCATCACACAATAGGAAAAATAATTTTCTTTGAAAATATGATTTGTTTGAAGTTTTAACGTAATTAACCGAATTTCTAGGAATTTACAAAGGGAGGTCACTTTTTCGACTTTTGTCAATTATTCAATCAAATGATGTGAACTAAAATTCCTGCATCCGGTATTCTAATAATGTTATGGCTCTGAAACTTTTTAAGGAAATAATATAAACACCTTATCTTTATTTAAAGCAAAAAACGGTTAAGTTATGTTGTTTCACTGATTTATAATGAATTTTTTTTTAATGAGTTGAAATAAAAATTTTCAATAATTTTCACTCGATCCGAAATGGATGCAGCAGTTAGCTGTTTGCCAATAACGCTTTAACAAGTGATAAGTAAACATGTTTAATGCGATATGGCTGTTTTTCCCCCATCATTTTCCTCGAAGACGTGTAATTAAGAAAAAAAAAATAAATAAAAAAAGCGGTTAAAAAATCCTAGTGTTCTGTACAAAACACTAATTTGAAACCAAAAAAAAAGCAATTTTATTCTTTTCGTTTGGTTTCAATCATTAAAACCCTGAATTAATCATGCACAAAAGGAATTGAAGACAAGGGTTTCGGAGTGACAAAGTACCTTTTATCTATTGTAAAAAAAAAAAAGAAAAAGAAAGAAAAATGAACTAGGAAGTTATTACTGTAAAAAGACTCGAAAATGGATATTCAAAAGCTCTTTGTTTTTGAATTTTATATATTGTACATATACCCGTACCTCGTGTTGATTCTTAGTTTTACATAGCGTCATGTGTCCCGTTAAAAATTGTGTGAACAAAAACTTGGAACTAAAATTTAATACAACTTCAATTTCACAATGAGTAGGTAAAATGTCTTAAATGTGGATAAGCTCGCTAACGTTAGGAGAAAATTACAAATATACTACGTATAAGGGGGAAAAGATCCCCCCCCCCTTCCCCCGGCACATGATTTGCAACAATAATCTGAAAAAATATAAATATTTATTTATTTTATTTAAAATCTATCCCAATTTTAAGGAAGAAAAAATTTTCTTAGCGAGATCACAAAGTAATATAATTTATTACCTCATTAACGTACATGAGAAAATTAACATAATTAAGCGCAAACACATGTTTTAGGGGTGCAATGAATTCCTTTAGCGAAGCATAAAGGCTAGCATTTTCAAAATTAATTCGATGATTCTCATTCCATAGCTTACACTTTTATACATTCATGAAGCGATTTCTCGTAACCCTGAAACTCGTGTCGGAAATTTTATTGATGTTTGTGCGCTTAAATATGTTGATTTTTTCATTCAGTAGTACGTTTGATAACTTTTTACAAATTTATTAAATCTTTGTAGGTAAATTCAGTTTAAAATCATGACTTGTCACAAAACGATCGGATTATGCAATTTTTTAAAAAAAATCATTAAAAAAAGGGCAGTTGTAGGCGGAAGATTTTTTAGCAGAAATTAGCACTAGGGACTTTGCCAAATACGATGCAGCTTTCAAAACAGCCCGACCGAGCCTGACACCCGTTTAAAAAGCTTTCTCTAGTTATAAATTAAGGCGAAAAGCCTTTAAAAATCTTCCGTACCAAGTTTTCTTTATTTTTTTTACAAGAACAAAATAAAAATATTTACTTTAATTTATAATTAGCACAAAGCCCGGACATTTCTTTATCACGTAAAATTCATTTGGGTCAATTCCATTCATTTATAAAGCCACAAAAAAATCTACATTGAAACGTAATAATTAAGCTGAAACTTAACAAAAAAGCGAAAATTCTTATAGAAATCTCATCTTTTACCGAGGCTATGAGTAATTGTACGTGACTCAGGTTTTCAAAACAGGTGCCGATCGATGCACCAGTAAGTCAACTATCATAGAATAAATTTTCATAAAAATCGGGTAAATTTTTAATTTTGGACTTTTGGCTAGGATTTTCAGTCAAATACTCCATTGTGCGCCGGTGAAATTAAATGATGTTTAATTATATGATGTTTCCCTCGGGAGATAAAACCTGTCGCCCTTACTCCTGCTTCAGCGCATTCAATAACGAATGAATGGAAGGCTTCGTCTATCTCTCAATAGTCTAAGGTTGATATGTGCTGTTGAGGATGCTAAGGCAGCCCGGTTATGACATCCTCAGACTGCAATTTCTTTCTTATTAGAACTCATCCGTCTGGATTAGTGAATAACCGAGCTGGAGGTAGATGCCATCTCATTGAAGCTGAGTGCCAGCAAACTGGTACATAAAGAAAGTTTATCTCACCAGCGAGGGCCCGTAGCATGATGCTGTTCGACTCGTGAATTTAAGCTCGGTTATTCACTAATCCAGACTGATGAGTTCTTATAAGAACGAAACAGCAGTCTCAGGAAGTGATTACCGGGCTGTCTGGTATATTGCATGTAATCCATTAATAGTTCGTTATATATGGGTTTGACTTTATTTTTATAGGATTGAAGAATTGACTCAGCACTATTGCACTTATCTTAAAATCATGCAACAAAAACTTCTTTATTACTAATAATAAATCTGAAAGTCTCTCTGTCTGTGGGATATCTGGATCTCGGTGACGCGCATAGCGCCTAGACCGTTCAGCCGATTTTCATGAAATTTGGCACTCAGTTTGTAGCATGGGGGTGTGCACCTCGAAGCGATTTTTGGAAAATTCGATTTTGTTCTTTTTCTATTCCAATTTTAAAAACATTTTCCCGAGCAAAATTATCAAAACGATAATTTGGAAAAGTAAATTACCAAATTATCGTAACGTGGAACCGTAAAAAAAACCGTTTTGCCCATTTCTGTACTTGTATTGTTGTTTTTATATTTTAATCTTAAAATGTTCACCAACTGGTAGGGGGGTTCAGGGGTTCTCTCAAGAAAAATTTTGAAATTGTAGTACTAAGAACTGTTCTACGCGGTCTCTGATAAGGTTACACGGGGAGAAAAGGTTCGGGGGGGGGGGGATCTTCGATAAAAATTTTTAGAAATTGAAGTTTTAAAAAGCGATAGTTGTTGACTGTAAGGTAAGAAATGGGACTTTTTGGGGCTTACCCCGATAGATTTTTTTTTTTTTTTTTGTATAATAGATCTAAATCGATCACCCCTCCGCCCGATATTTCGGAATTGAAGTTCCAAAAACGCAGTTACAGACAAACTTTGATGATGTTACGAACAGTGGAGTTCTGGGGCTCTTCCCAAAAAATATTTCGAAACTGAAGTCTCAGGAAACGAAGTTTTTAAGCAATATTAGTGACGAAGAATTAAACGCTCTCCTCCCTCTCAGATTTTTCGAAATTGTAATGTTTTTCATTTTTAGATTTCCAACGAGAGCATTCGGGCCCTTGTCTGGAAATTTTCGTAATTGTCGTCTTAAAAACGTGATTGTAGACCATATTCGTTAGGGGTAAGGCTATTTTTCAAATTTGAAGCTCCAAAAAAGCAATATTAAACGACTCTCGACGTTTTCAGAATGCGAGGTGTCAGGTAGTCCTCCCCTGGAAATTTTTCGAAATTGAAGACCTGAAAATGAAATTTGAGGATCGCTTAAAAGGTTTTGGTGGGGGAAAGGATACTTTTAGAGCATAGCATTATGAAGACTTTCTTATTTTTAAACCGAATAGGAAAAATGAAGAAAAAAAAAGGAAGGAGGATAAAAGAAATAGGAGGTGCGAGATGTAATTAACTGATCAATAATCCGCCACGATTGAAAATTTTCCAGGTTCTTTTCACTAGAAATTTAGATTATTTTCGCGATATTTTCCCCCTCTTATTAAAATAATTTCGTTTTCCCCAGGTAAGTTCTATTCTTCCCTTTAATTATAATAAATGTTTTTAAAAACATTCTAATCTGCCCTCTGTGGCGGTCCCCCCCCCCCCCCCTCTGGTTGCGCCACTAAATTGTGGAAGCTTTGCATATAATGATACTCTACACCAAATAAATACAAAAGACAGTTTAAACAGGTTTGTGTTCAAAAAGACTTCTTTAAAAGATTAGTACTGGAAAACAAATGAAAAATTTTACTCCACTCTTGTTTTAAAAAATTTTAGGTACACGTGGGATTTTTTTGAGGAGAGGGGAACATTTCCCCAGTTCCCTTCCGAGGATCCGCTACCGTTATTGTCTAATCGCTTTTCCTGAAGCCTTTCGTCAAGGTCTAAAAAACAAAAAACAAAAAAGTCCTGTACTCTGTTTTCTGAACAGTCTTAGGATCATTTGGGATTTTTTTGAAGGAAAAGGGGAACATTCCCTAGTTCCCCTCCTGGGATCCGCTTTTGCAATTTTCTCTTCACTTTCCTTGTGCCTTTCTTCAAGCTCAAGTTCTAAAGAACAGAATAATTTTGCTGTACTCTGTTGTGAAAATTTTTAGGTACACATGAGATTTTGGGGAGATTGAAACATTCCTCCAGTTTCCCTCCGTTTACCCGCTTTTGCTATTTACTAATCGCTTTTCTTCAAGTCTTTCGTCTTTTTCGTCTTTCTTCAAGTTCAAGTTCTATAAAACAGAAGAATTTTCCTGCACTCTGTTATGAATTTTTTTAGGTATCTCTGAGATTTCGGGGGGGGGGGGAGCATTCCCCCTGTTCCCTTTCGTGGATCCACTTCTGCTGTTGTCTAATTGCTTTTCCTGGTTCCTTAGTTCACGTTCTAAAAAACGGAAATTTTTTCCTGTACTCTGTTTTCTGAACAGTTTTAGGTATTACTGGGATTTTTTTTTTTTTTTAAAGGGAGATGGGGATGGGAGAACTTCCCGCAGTTATCCCCTCTTTGGATCCGCTTTTACAGTTCTCTTTTCGTTTTTCCTGGTGCCTTTCTTCATATTCAAGTTTTAAAAAACGGAGGATTTTTCCTGTATTCTATTCTGAAAAATTTTAGGTACACTTTGCATTTTGGAGGGGGAACGTTCCCCCAGTTCCCCTCCCGTGGATCCGCACCTGTGCAGATCATCTACAACTGAGTGCTTCTCCAAAAACCTGACATTTTCAATCAAAAATATTTTTTAAATAAAAATGATTCAAAAAATCTGAAAACTTATTATGGGGAAAATAGAGGGAACTCACTTTAACTATCCTATGCCCCTCAAAACTGGGGGTCAAATTTTCACACACCAGGAGAGTGACAAGCAGTACGTTTCTTCGAAGGTTATCAAAAATTTAATTATAGTAATAGGAAGTAACTGTAACCGAAACCAAAAAGCATGTTATTGCATGACAAAACAAAATCTATGTAAAACCTCCCTTAACAGACACTCCCTAATAACGAACATTTCTTCGAGTCCCGGTCCCTTTATATAGGTTTTTCCATATATTTGCTCTGAATATCTTACATCCCTAATAATAGACAGTTTTTTTAAGAAAAAAAAATTCAATTGATATGCTAAAATTCTAAACCAGGAAATTAATAACTATTTTCTCATTGAGTTCTAGTGTTAGTTATTTCGAATTCTCTAGTTTGGAAAAGTATTTACCAAATTCTAGAAAGTTGTATGCTAATTTATCTAAGTTATAAATTTAAAGCAACTTCATTTACTTATTCGAGCAACATTAAAATTTAAAAAATGTATAACCAAGAAATCTAATTTTTAAAGTTCGTCTTGCTACATTTTTTATTTATCGTTTGCTAAATTCAGTTTTTTTTTTTAAATCATTCCCTTATTTTCTAAATAATGGTTTTGAAATAAATTCTATTCTACTAAATGTACTACAAGTGCGTTATAAATAATACTAGGAGAGTTTTTTTTTCCTCCCAGGAGAGTGACTTTTTTTTTTTTTTTTTTTTTTGCTCCTGGACAATAACATTTTCCTTGTAATTTGCTTGTTACGTAGGCCCAGGATTATAATTAAGGTAAATAATATTATTTTTCTATTTCAACCTCTCAATTCGACTACACATTATGGGGAGAAATTTTTTTTTCGTCTCTTTAACATAGAAATGTTGTCCAGAAGAATTACAGCAAAAATATGTTACATACCCATTTATGAACTTCAAAGTTTTAGTAAGAGCAACAGACAGATCATATTAACAAAATACTCAAAGAATTCAACAAAATGGCAGATTAAAATTCCTTTTTTTAAATCGATAATAATTGATCTTATTCCTAGAACTGGAGAAAGACATGAAAACCTGCAGAAAAACTTAAAAATGATGTTCCTCGATTATTTAAATAATTAAATTTACTTAAAGAATGTTATTTTACACCTTTAAGTATACGTAATTTAGTACTACAAATTAAGTTTGTGATATGTTGATGTAAAATTTTTAGATAATTTAAGTGTATCGTAAAACCGTACAACTTTAGACAACTTTATATGTGAATTTTTCTTCATATTTTCAGCATTATTTGCCAAAAAAGGTTGAGCATTTAACCAAGGGCGTTCAAATGGGGGGGGGGGGGCAAGAGGGGCTCAAGCCCCTTTTGAAATTAGAACTTCTTTGCTTTTAGTACTTTTTTATTTGCGCAAATGTAAAATCATTTCTTCTCCAGCAATTAATGAATAAGTTATTAAAAATGCCAAATTTTAATAACTCCATTCTGTACTGAAATTGGTTTCTATGGGGAAAATATCCTGCTAAACCATGAGGAAAATATCTGAGCCCCCCCCCCCTTAAAATTTTGCATATGTGCGCCCTTGCATTTAACCGTACACTACCATACATTTCAGCTGTAGTGTGACGTTTCGAAAAAAAAATTCTAAATTACACACAAAGGTAGGGGGAATATTTTGTATATCGGTATAAAGTTTGCACATGGTGGGGACAACTTTAGACCACCTCATATTTTCCTTGATATGCACCGCTAAACTACTCCGGTCTAAAGTTACAATGCATAGATCGTTCTGTTCCAATCTTCCAATCTCGTACACTGCAAAAATTGCAAAAAAAAAAAAAAAAAATTGTACTTACTTTTTCCGATTTATAAATTGTTTTATACTTTTTGAGTCAATATCAGGTTCTCTTAAATAAAATCAATTGTGAAAAATACAATTGTTCATTCAGATACATAAATATGAACGTTAGATAGTATGAAAAGCAATTATTAGGTACCTACTGATGGATTTTATTATTTTTTTTACCAGAGCATTTTTGTTTATAATTTTTTATAAGGACTTGGTTCAAATTTTTGTCCCAATTGAGTAGGTTTTTTCGTTGTTGCTCTAATCCTTTTTTTTCTTTTTTTTGTATCAAATGACATCCGGGAGATGAGGCCAACACCAAAATTTACCCTTTTTTGTTTTCCTTGTTGAAATTTGGTTGTTCCTATTTCGTGGATCACCTTTTCCATCAAATCAGGCGAATAGTTGAAGTAAGGACGGCCGCCTATCTTCTTTCTTTTCCCTGGATTAATGTCTAAAACCAAAGAAAACTCAAAAACTAAAAAAACTGCTCAAGACTATACAAAATTGTTCACAAAATATTGACAAACGATAGTAAAAATGGGAGGTCTAAAGTTGCAACTCGAATTCCCGGATTTTATTTACTTCGAAACGATAGGTAAACAAAACAACATCAGGATTCGCCAATAAGGCTAAATCATCTTAAATATCTAAGTAATAAAGTAATAAACTTACATCCGGAGAATTCAATCGGCAAATATAGGTTTCGAAGGAGACTTTGAGAGCTGAAGCAAAAATTTCAAAAATCCTCCCAACACCCAAATGAATGTTGACACGAGAATGATAACACTGGAGCTTGGGGTAAACAACATGAACTTCTCTGGACAACACGTGCGAACCGACTGATTTTTTTTAAGTCTTTAGCTTTGCTCCAACGACCACTACATGGCACATACTACCAGATTCCTTCAATAGTCTAAAGTTGCAACCCTGGTCTAATGTTGTACGGTTTTACGGTATTTGAGAGACGAATGAGGACACGCCAAAAGAGTGACTTTCTGGGTGTTCAAAAAATTTTGTTGGGAGAAATAAATGAGTTATTGTTTTAATAAGAATGGAATAACATCGCAAAAAATATTTCCAACTATTAAAAAAAAAAATCTAGATCAAACAATCCTTGTGTTCAGCTCCTAGGACATAATATTGTTAGGATTTCGGAGAATCACTTAACTGCGTGTTTGAAATTTTAGGTTCAAAAAATTGTCGGGCCCATAACCTCTCCTCTCACGAACAGTGCAAAGACATTCTAAAACTGGGCTTTTGAAACTAGTTTCGGAAAAATTCCGGGAAGAGACTATCAGAAAACTCCTCCATTCAATTTCGAAATCCTTTCAGATTCCTATTTCAAAACATTTCCGGAGGAGGGCCTCCAAATCTCTTTTCCCCAAATACCATCAAAGATTGTTTGAAACTGCGTTTTTAGAACTACAATTTCGAAAATTTTCCGATAGAGATCCCTAACTTTCAACCTAGTTTCAACTTCGAAAATATACGAGCGAGGGCTCTCGAACTCACCCCCTCTCCCCCCAACACACGCACACACACACTAGTTTAAAGATTGTCCAAAACGGCGTTTATAAAACTATAATTTCGGAAACTTCCTGGGGGAGAAATCCCCCAGCTCCCTATGTCTAACATTTCAGTCTTGCAATGACAACCTCTTAAACCAGAAGCTGAAATCTTTCTCGCCCTCTCTCTCTCTCTCTGTTAAAATTGGTTAAAAATTGACGTACCACCAAACTCATACACTCCCCTTGTTTTGACCTTGCGACCTGCATTCATTTTATTGCTCTTTTTCCTACCATTTTCAAACACCCCTTAAACTTGCAAGATTGTGTACATGGGGGGGGGGGGGGTAGACTTATCCCTGAGATAAGGGCCGGTTTTGTGTAAACACCCGGGCCGTTTTAACGGTCCAGTCCGGCCCTGGGAGGGCGTGAAAAATAAATAAATGAATAAAATGCATAGAACTATTAATTGTTTTAATTAATATATCGTTTCTAAATGAAATGGAACTGGGGCATTCCACAGTATTTTTGACATTATGTAGAGTCCGTAACGTGACCTTTTTTTCCATAACTTTTTAATTTACCATTTGATTTGCAAATTATTTTAATTTTAGCTGGTGTGTTGGTAGGAAAAGATCAAAATAAAATAATATGCTAATCAAACAGCAAATTAAAAAGTTATGGCAAAAAAGGTCACTTTACGGACTCTACATAAATGTCAAAAATACCGTGGAATGCCCCAACTATTATTTCTTCAATTTAATGTATACATTTCTAAATAAAGAAGGACTAGAATAGTTGTATCTAATTTATTCGTTTAATATAATAGTTCTTTGCCGAGTTTCTCGCTATTGCTTGCCGTAACTTGATGTCGCTGGTTTATTTCAAGAAATTCAGACAAATTCCTTGCAGTTGTATTTTAAAAATGAATTTAGTCTTTTTGAATTAATTTTTCTCTTCTTTTAATTTTCTTTCCACTATCATATCACATCGTTTATTGGTGAAAATGGTTTTTGCTTTGATTGCAATGATTTTTAAAAGTTTTTTCTTAGAAAACTATTATTATACAATCTAAAATTTAAATTTGATTGAAGAAAGTTCAATTCCAATTTACAGACTTTTTAAATATTCTTAATATAATTTAAATATTCTTAATATAATTATAATTTTTTTCCTCCTTACAGTACATAACTTACATAACGTCGTTTCAACCTAGCAAATGATGTAAATAAATAAGTAAATACTAAATAGATGCATTCATTAATACCCATAAATGTTCAAATAGATTGATTGCATTTAACCATTCTTTAATTACTTCGAAGCACGTATTACACGAGCAAAAGAACTTACCAATAAACTGATTGAAAAATAAAAATGAATAAACATATTTGTAATTTGCTCATCAAAGTGACATGAAAGTTACATTGAAAAAATGATATTTTTTAGTGCGAAACAATATTGAACAATTACATACTTAAATGAATTTGAGGAACAAACAAAATCATTTTATTTTCCGCCATCTCTTTTAAAGGAAATTAGTTACACATTAAGATTTTAAATTACACGACAAATTTTCCGTCATGGCTTGCACTTAAATATGAAATTTTAATTTTACATTTAAGGAAACAGTGTCTAATTAGCATTAGTAAAGGCATGTACTTGTGCGCATAAGGAGTACAACATTCATAGCTTCACAAATTTCAGGAATATTACTTTTAATTCAGAAACAGGTTATTTTTCTTCTATGGTAAATATCAACTAATATCAGTTTAGAAATATTGAATTAATGAAATATAATCCTTCAAAATCTTGGTTATGTATCAAAATTATCACAAACTGTTGGCAGTGGCGGAGCCATGGGAGGGGGGGGGGGGTAAGAGGACTATAGCCTCTCGCCTTGAGGTATGATCTTACAATAGATAAAATCGAAATTTTAGAGATTTTTAATACTGCAATACTTTTGCGAATTTAAGTTTGTATTACATTTAAATAAATATCTACACTATATATAGCGGCGGATTAATGGGGGAAGGGGAGAAAGGGTCAGTAGCCCTTTCTCCCATACAGTCAAAACTTACAATAGATTAAATTGTGATCTTCAATGGTATGAAAAGGCTTGGGAAAAAACTGTTTCGCTCCGCGATGGAATTTTTTAAATCTGAAAGCTATTGCTTTCATATTAAGGCAGTTATAAATATTTATTTCGTTTCCAGGATTAGGGGCTATAGCCTCTCCTCCCCCCATGAGGTCTGAATTTACACTAGATAAAACTGAAATTTCGGAGATTTTAAATACTTCAATACTTTTGCGAATTTAAATATCCATTATATTAAAATAAATGTATACCCTATATATAATGGTGAATTAATGGTGGGCTGGGGGAAGGAGGGGGGGGGGGCTGAAGGGACAGTAGCCCTTTCTCCCATTAGGTCAAAACTTACAACAGATTGCAATGTAATTTGTAATAGCAGGGAAATGATTGGAGGAATTAGTTTCGTTCTGCTATCGCGGTTTTCCAATCGGAAGTTATTACTTTCAAATTAACACAGTCATATTCGTTTTACTGCGTTCTCAGAATAAGGGGGCTATAGCCCCCCCCTCACACGAGGTCAGAACTTACACTGGAAAAAACCTCAATTTCGGAGATTTTAAATACTGCAATACTTTCCGACTTTAAATTTGTAATATATTTAAATAAATATATACACTATACGTATATAGCGGTGTATTGATGGTGCGTTGGAGGAGGGGGAGGGGGTCATAAATATAAAGTTTCTGTCTATAAATAAAATCACTGTTATTTAAAAAATAAGAAATGGACTTCAGTTCGAAACCAAAAGAATAAAATATTGTAAAAAACGAAAATTAAAAATGTACACACAATAATTCGATAAGCTGTTCTTCGAGAGTTGACTGTTTTTTTTTCTTTCATTTGGTGGATTTTAGTGGAAAAGTTGAGTATTTTAGCCTGCATGTAGTGAGACAAAGAGCAGTAAAGTAGTGAGACAAAGAGTATAGTCTGATCACAGATTTTGTGAAAAGGTGTTTCTAAGTTGATCCCCAACCCCTTTCCTCTTGCTTTACCTGGTTTAAATCTCATCCATCCATGTTCAAGAGTGTGTCAAGTAACACAAACAGAGGATTAAAGAGAAGGACGACAGGTGTGTTGTGATTGTCACGCACGTTTACGATGAGAGGGCCCCCTACTGATGACGATACCTGTCGATCTACCTATGCTTGAAATTTCTCTGCAGGCGATGTTTGTTTTCCCCCCTAAACTGTTGGAAATTGGCCAAAAAACTATTCAATCCTAGAAATGGAACATGATGGTAAAAAGGTGTCCTCTAGCCACGATCTGTGGACCAACAAATGGTTTTATCGAATCGGGTTACTATCACAAAAGTTATTTAGTGGGACGACGGCAGTGCTACACGAAGAGCGGGACAATTTACCCGGGCACCAAGATACAGGGAGGAGGGGGGGGGGGCATAAACTAAGCTTTTGCTTCATTTTATTTTTTTAGCATTATTCATTTTCAAAAATAGTTTTTTAATCTAAAACATTAGATTTCTTTACATATATCTTAGATCTATCTTTTATGATACACATAGGTTTCAGATTACATATTCAATTTTGTAATAATTAATGTAAAAATATCCGGTACTTTTGTAGTATACGCCTACCGTTCTGTGCGGTTAAGGGGATGGTCGGAAAATATATTCGCAGCGGTTGCCGTCATTTCTGAGGTTGGCCCCGAAAGACAAACAAACCGTCTTACTTTTAAAAATTTGATCAATTAATTTATTGTTCAATTAAAAAAAAAAAAGAATTTTAGTGATAATTTTAAGAAGCATCAGACAATTTTTCATGTTTTTTTTTACTTTTGCGGAAAAGTGAGCTAAGAGCTAAAAGCGGATTTCAGAGGGGCACAAGGGGTTCGTTCTCTTCCAAATGGATAAAACTAATATAACTATTTGATTAAATATTTTAATGCATTTATCCATAACATTAATCAAATTTTTAAACCATTAATTGAAAAATCACACAAAGTTTAATTAAATAAAATCACTTTTGTTTTCTGAAGGAGTAATATCGGAATCGGAAGTTGGCATAAAAGAACACAATTAACACACTTTACTCATTAACGTTTTCAAAGAGAAGTATATGTGTACGTAGAAGTGACATTTCAATCAAGGATTCAAGGAAGCTAATTGTAAGAGAAACAACAGCTTTCATCTTCAACTTATAATAAATGAAAAATGAAAGAATCCATGTTACTTTCATAGAAGATCCATAATATTAATGGAAACGGAATCTAGCAATAAAATATAAATTTAACTGTATTAAGATTTTACAAACAGAACTGTAACTGCTTCCAAATTCGCCAAGGAATTATTTCTAGATACATCCATAAAACCTACTTGTATATGCATAAAGCTATTATTTTCTCCATAACGCAATATTTTATAGTCTACTCTGACCCACTCCCTGTCAAAGTGGAGAAGGGTGGGGGGGGGGGGGGGAGGGATTATCTTCACAAATTTACCTTTTCAACATATATTGAAATCATTCTCTCAATTTTTAATTTAGAGGATTTACACACTTTCTTTTTCGTTTTTTAAAAACTTATGCAAAAATGTTCTCGCTTTATTCAGCAAAATTTTATTATCGTTTTATTAAAATTAGAAGAAAATAGCTTCTATTTCTGGAAGGGGTAACAACCTGGTTGGGCATCCCTCCTGTAAAATCGCCTCTGGTTGCCTAAATTAGAGTCGAACGAAAGGACAGTGTAAATATAAAAAAAAATGCGTTTGCTGAATTTTCTTTACTAATAATTAAGCTGAAAGTCTGGTTCTTTGTCTGGAGGTCTGTGACATAGCGCCTAGACCATTCGACCAATTTTCATGAAATTTGGCAGAAAATTAGTTTGTAGCATGGGAGTGCCTCGATGCGATTTTTCGAAAATTCGATTTTGTTCTTTTCTATTCCAATTTTAAAAACATTTTACGTAGCAAATTATCATAACACGGAGGAGCAAATTACCATAAAGTGGACGAGCAAGCTACCATCTACCATGCTACCATGGGCGAGGATATTAACGTAGCAAATTGGAGATAAATTCATCATCCATTATTTAAATATACAGGCGAACCAAATGACCTTTTAATTTTCTACATCGGGAAAAACCGTGAGGTTACCGAAAGTACAAAATAAAATATTTCGTAATTCTTTGCACTTTAATAATCCCTTACACTAAATAGTGTTTTGCATTAATTAATTTTGGGATATAATGATTGAATTCTATATTTTCTCATTTGACGACAATAACGATAGTACATCCAATATGAGAGACTCGTACAGTGGTACGGCTGCATGATTTTCACAATAAAATTCCTTGTTATTTTACATTATTTGTTACGCTCATATTTTAAATGTATGTTTAGTTAATGAGCATTCATCGCTTTTTTCGTTTAGAACACATTTCATCTGCTTAATGCATAACATACTTCAATAGATACTTCTTAACAATACATGCTATTGTTGAAAAAAAAAACATCGCACATTAAAAAATACCTTTTCTGGAGACTCTTGTGTGTGTTCTTTTTCATGCGAGATGATTCATATTAAAGAAACTCGACCCCCCAAATGAAATTTTGAAATGCCGCTCCTGTATTAAGGTGAATCTCGAGGGCCGGAATAAATATTAAATTTTATAATATTGCTTAATTTTTTTCTAGATAGCATGGAAAAACAAAGATTTACAATTCAATTAATACAATACAAGGAAAGGCAATTACAAACCAAACATTGCTGTCATCATTGCTACATGCTTATTTTGTTGATATGATCTTTGCATCTATTTTTTAGAAACCAATTTATGACTATCTGCAGGGATGATTACCGTACAGGCCAACTAGGCCTGGCTTGGGGCCTCATCTTCCTAAAGGCCCCTAATGTTTAAAAACAACTGTGCATAGAATTAAAGAATCATATATTTTCAAGAAAATAATGAAAGATTAATGATTTATTAATTGCTAAAGACTATTGATACATTCTTTTGAATATTAGTCTTTGAGAGAGGGAGCAATATACTCTTCACTATTTTATTACGCTATAAAAGTATTAAGTTGTGAAATCGATATAAAAAAAGCAGTGGCGGTGCTAGGCGTGCATAGCCAGGCAAACAGTGCAACTGCACTGAGCCTCGAGGCCCTATGAACAAGGGCTCCGCAACAGCATCCCCCTTTTTTTAACACAAACTAAACATTATTTTGCGATGACTTAAAGTAGTAGAACAGAGAGGGTCCTCCCCCCTCCTAGTCCCTAACTCACATTTACTGTTTTTGGGAATAAGTGTTTTAAATTTCAGAAAATAGTTTTCTTGTTTTCGAAGGTTTATCTCCAATTTCTCCGACATTTAAAATTTCTTTCCCCTTAAAATATATCAAAAGTTATTGAAACTGCAACACAGGGGGAAGGAAATTTCGTGTCGGCGAAACTGGGGGGGGGGACATCATTTCAACAAGCTAATTAGCTAATTATCAGCGCAAACAACAAAATCAACAGTTGAAAGATAATCGGGGAGGTTGGATATTGGTTACAATAGTGACCTTACGTATGTAAATTACCATAATAAGAAACGTGAGTTAAAACCAATTGATTTGGGAGCGGGGAACTCCCCTTTCTCTTCTCCCTTGTAGCCTTGCTGTGCTCGCGATTGAGATTAATTGTTAAATAGCTTTGAGAAATGTTAAATTATAACGAAACGAGTAGAAAAGTTCATGTGTCAGCAGACAGCATTTTGATACACTTAGTATCATTTCTCCTTCGATAAATATAAGCAAAAATTAAACTAAAAAATAAAATAATAGTTTAAAAAACTAAAAAACCACGCTTTCGTAGCAAGATGAACTAAAAAGTGAAAAATAATCTTTGGATGATAGTAGTTGACCAATCACTTAATTTTAATGTAATACAAAAAAGCGTGGGGTGCTGTCTATTTACATGTTTGCTTGGACAACAAATGGAAGAAATTCAAGACAACTGATAAGAAGACCCCCACGCTTTTTTATATTACATTAAAATTAAGTGATTGGTCAACTACTATCATCCAAAGATTATTTTTCACTTTTTAGTTCATCTTGCTACGAAAGCGTGGTTTTTTAGTTTTTTAAACTATTATTTTATTTTTCTGTTTTTTAGTCTTACGTTGGAGAATTATCAGGCGACGAAATTATTTATAAAACGAGTGCGAGGTAATATCTTAAAGTTAAGACAAGGGCACCCCGATGGGAAGCTACTGTGAGTCATCGATGTACGTTTGCGGAAATCATATTTATATTACTTTGAAAATTTGAGATGCATTTGAATAAAAGTTTTGTTCAACAATGGTCTGATCAGCAATGAATTTCCAATTGAAGGCTCACCTAAATTTTAACATGAAATTTGTTAAAAACAATTGTATTTCATGTTCTAATCACCTTGGAACATTGGAACAAATTTTGTCTGATGCAGAAAAATTAAAGGTTTTTGTAGATATTTTTAAATAATTTTTGCGAGCATTTTTTAATGTATTTTTTATAATTTTCCTTTTTTACATTGTTGGATTTATGCCAAAATATTGATTAAAATTGGAGGAAACTAACAATTAAAAGAGTTAATTAATTAATTTGATTATAGAATATTGCATTGTCATCGGGTCTGAGGTCGCGTGCCAAATTTCAAAAGAATCCGATCGCAGGAAGTGGGCGAAATTTGAGCTGCAAGATTCCGTTACCAGATACATACATACATACATACATACATACATACAGATGAAACTAATAAAAACGTGTTAATAAGTGAAAAAAGCACATAGAAAAATTCCCTCGAAAGTCTTAGAAGCCAAACGAAAAAAAAAAAAAAAAACAGATGGAGAAAGAGAGAAGAGTTAGAGAGAGAGAGAGATACATGTTTTAAACAAAAGGAATCTTCCTTTTCATTTCAAAGAGGGGGGCAACATGCTAACACGACGGGGATAAATTTTCCTAGAATGAAACTGAATGAGGCGCCGGTACCTTTTAAGCAAAGTACAGCTTCTACGCATGTCCAAAGTAACTTATCAACCAATCAGAGGTGGGTGAGACTAAGGGGTTGGATTGTAGCACTACGCGTAAAAAGTTGCATTTTATTAAAGTACTCTGAAAACATACTCACACTTGGCAAGCTGCAACATGGATGCATTAAGCTCCCGTGGCCGGCCAAGTGCCGGTACCGTATATACCCTACAGACTATAGGGGCTAAAAGTAGAAGTAAGTTTCAGTGTGGAGTATGTAGACGCATATTTCAAACGAACAAATCCCTAAAAACCCATCATCGCATCCACACGGGTAAGTGCATGTAATTTCATTTTATAATTTTTTAAATGTATAATATTTTATCTGCATATAGTGCATTAAATGTAACCTTCTTTTAAAATTTAAATAGCGAATTGGCGATAACGCTGAAAGTTAGTTTACGCGAAACTCAATTACTTAATTAACGTGAAATTAATGCTCTTTGAAAAAAATTTAAACGTACTTGTTAGGCTATACTCCTATAGTCTAAAATTTTTGTCGAGTGATTTTCGACTGATTTCATGGAGACTATAACAAATTTATATCAAATGTACTTTTAAAAATTTATTTTGCTTCATGTACGTTCAAAACTTTTCACTGAGTGAACCGACTCAGGCTAAATCTTTTTTTTTTTTTTTTTTTTTTTTAATAGTAGTCTGACTAGTCTGACCTAGGTTCCATAGCTATGTTTTGCTATATACTATATATTCTTTAGGAAGGTACAAAATATAGGTGGAAATTTGAATTAATAATTTTTATGTAAATTAGGAAGACTTATATTTCCTTATTAAATTAAAAAATAGATGAAGAACGAATTGTTTAAAAGTTATTAGCCATAAGTATTAGCTGTAGTTAGAGTTCTATAAATAAAGATTTATCTGAGACAATCCCCCCCCCCCCCCTGTCTCTGCTCTTTTTCAATAGGTATTTTCACTCTTTATTCATACCAATAACGTTAGTGTTTGGAAAATGACTACGAAAGGGGGAAAGAAAATGGAGTTTAAACTCTATAAGTTCAAGAAAAAGAAGTTCTTTTGATTTACAAATATCTTTCATAATAGCATTTTTAATATACAACAGTAACTTAATTTTTCTGTTAAAAATAAATATTTGCTCTTAATCACCGTTCCGATCGGAGAATCAAAAAAGGTTCTAAGATAAACAGATTTCTACAGACTTTAACGTCTGTAAGAGTTAAGTCATCTTTTTTAAAATGTAGCTTAGTTAGAAGAAGATTTGATCGTTCTGCAACAAGAAACGGAGTCTGAAAATTGACATTAGAAGACTGATTATTACTGAGAATTATAAATCATTTTAACACATTTTTCAAATATTATAGATGTTTCATTTAAACTGTGTTCTTACTCTATATTTTGACCCTGATTGTCAAAAAAATTGGAAAATTCTGAGAAAATAATGCTAAAATACTTTTTTAAACATCAAACATAAAGTACCAACATATGTTATTGCTTAAAAAAACTAGGTTGAATTTTAAAACAATAGATGAGTGCTCCCAAAGAGCACATTATACTTCAAACTTGGTACACAATGTAGTATTAGCTCTTTTAATAACGTTATAGCAAATCTCCCTTACCCCCTCCCCCTCGCAATATTAACGTTATTAATTTTACACCGTGTAACTTTAAACTGTATTGGAATGATTATAATAGAAAAGGGGGGAAAACGATCTCCTCCGTAAAGTGCCTGCATGAGATACTAGTTTTCCTGTTTCAATAAGATATACAAACTGTGAAACAGTTGCAGTAAAGAGCTCCCCAATCCATACAGGGGGGCATCCCCGGGGGGTGGATTCGGCAACTTCTGAACAGTAAATTACCCTCTGCCATTCATCATTGTTTACATCTGATGATGAGCAGAGATCTGAGAGGGCGCCATAAACTAAACCTTTTCTGCATTCTAAATAATTTTTTTTTTTTTAATTTCAGTCTTTTTAAAGAAATGGTTTTAGAATGCAAATACATATATTAGATTTAATTCCTGTTTTAATGGTGCACATATTACACATTTGGATAATAGATTACATTTTCAATTATGCAATAATTAATGTAAAGCTGTTCGGTACTTTTTCTACTATTCTGTGTGAAAAAGGAGAGGAAGGGTGGTGCCTCCAGCACCGGAGAGTATTCGCCCCTGACGTCGGCCTTCGGGGCTGTCCAAAAAGGGGCGATCGCCCTGGACGCCAACATATGAGAGAGAGAGGGCGCTATAAACTAAGCTTTCGCTGCATTACATTTTTTTTTGTACATTTTCTTCTTATAAAAAAAGAAGATGCTTTTAAAAAGCTAAAATGTTACATTTTACACGCGTTTTATGGTATACATAGGCTTCGGATAACATGTTCAATTATCTAATAATTGATATGAAAATGTTCGGTACTTTTCCCACCTCTTTGTGTGAGGGAAGGGGGTGCCAGAAAATGGTCGCCTCAGAAGTCGTTATTTCTTAGGACAGCCCTGAGCAAGACCAGTCGAGGAAGGGGGAGGGGGTGCCGTAAACTTAGCATTGTTGCATTACAATCAATTAGTTAATTTTTTAATTTTGTTCTTTTTCTAAAATTCTTTTTAGAATGCAAATTGACCAATTTAATTAAGTAGATATAATTCCTGTCTTTATGGCACACATAAATTTCGGATTTCATGTTCAATTATCTAATAATTTATATAAAAATGTTCGGTACTTTTCTCCCGATTCTGTGTGAGGTGATGGGGCGCCATAAAATATTCACCCATAGGAAGCCATCATTTCTGAGGTTTTGTGAAGTAATCTAATAGTTAATAGCACTATATTTGACATATGGTCATTTTCCCCCATTTTGTCGATGTTTTGTTATGTAATTAGCTAATAATATCTTTCTAAGTTTTTCTTAATTGTTTATTTATTTATTTTCATGAATTAAATTGTTTACCTGCGTTATCGTATAGTTCAGCTTTAATTAACACTCTAGATTTCGAGGTCTCAATGTTAAAAAGTTATTTTTCAAACACGCGTCAATTTGCGGTCACTTATTAGTTTGTGATTATTTTGTATATTACTATGCTTATAAAAATGCTCAGTCATTAATACTGTCATTATGAGAATGAATAAAATTTTAGGATGAATTTGTGAAACCAGTTTAGAAATGGAACGTCAAACGTAATTAAAGTCTGATTCATGAACGTTTCGGTTTTGTTACTGATAGTGTTTTGGTAGAATACTAAGTTTATTTTTGCGAAGTTTGTGAAAGTAATCTCTGTAATAACACAATATTTTACCTATGGTCATTATTTCCCAGTTCATTGATTTTTTTGTTATGTAATTAGCTGAGGTTAATAACTTTCTTAGCTTTATTATTTTTATTATTATTATTATATATACATATATTTTTCATGTTTTAATTGTTGTTGTATAGAGTTTGTTGTTGTATAGTCCACATTCGAAGTCTCAGTAGTAAAAAAATTATTTTTAAATACGTTTTCAATTTGCGGTCACTTATTGCATTGTGATTAAAGTTGCATATTATCATGCTTATAAAAATGCTCTGTCATCAATACTGTTTTTCTAAGAATCAGGGCCAAATTTACCTATTAGCTAAACAAGCTATAGTTTAGAGTCCCTGATTTGTAGGGGATTTCCAACTCCCGAAAAAAATGCATGATTCGTCCCTAAAAAGTGAAAAGTAGAAAAGAAAAATTTCATTTAAAATGCTTGAAAACCTTGAAAATTCGAAAACGTTTGGCTACAAACCTTAAACTTTAAAATTTCTATCAAATGGGAGGGGGGGGAGAGGAAGAAGGAGAAAATATATTAAATTCATCTAATTGCTACATCTTGCATCAAAAATGTAAAAATCATGGTTCTCACGTCTGTTACATATAACTGGAGAAAAATATTTTGTGACGCACGTGTGTTTCATATCTTGCTATTTATTTCATTCCGAATGGGCAAATGCAGTATTTTAGAAATTCTTTTTAACCCCCGACACATAAAGGAAGGGGGTTATAAGTTTGACGTGTGTGTGTGTGTGTGTCTGTGTATCTGTCTGGGGCATTCTAGCGGCTAAACGGGTGAACTGATTGATTTTGGGGAAAAAAATGTTACAAAGGAGAGTTGATATCGAGAGTGTTCTTAGCTAGGTTGCATCTGCGGATGACATTAAATATTTAAGATAATAATTAAAAACCTCAAAGGTTTTTCGCGATTTTTGCAGTGAAAACGTATTTAAAAACTTAGTACCAAAATAACGAGTATATTTTTCTGCATCTGATAGAATGTGTTTGGAACTTCCATGTTACATAGAATTCGAATTATAACGCTTTTTAAATCTGATTTTAAATACAGCTAAGCCTTTATTCACGTGATCGCTAACCGAACTCGTTGTTGGCCGACAATGAAAGAGAGAGAGAGAGAAAAAAAAAATAATTTGAATTCTAAAATTTGGACTTAAAATTATGTTTTTCGCAATCACGAGTTGCGACAGGACCCTACTCATTGGAGTTATTGTTTCTAGAAACGGCTCCTGTCCTACCAAGCCTGCCCCTCCTCTTGGCCGGTTACGTGTGAATAACTGTGCTCTTTCCTCCCCCCGAATGTCGAACGATCTCAATTTCAGCGGGGTTGACATCTCTGTCGCTTTATCAGTAAAAGTTTTGTTGGCGAAAAGAAATGAAACAATTGACTTTTATTGCTCTTTTCCCCATTTTCTTGATTTCGTTTATTTTATTTGAAATTTTTGGAAAAATTTAAAAAATTGCAAATATTACAGAATTAAAGCGTTAATTAAAAGTTTAGTTTTAATTAAAATTTGATAAAGCGGTAAAATAATAAATTTTACCGCTATTAGTATGATGAACATATGAAACATAACAATTTTCACCTAATATCACTGATGCGTTTTTAACAATTTTTATCTCATGATCAAATTATGTAGGGTGGCGGGGGGGGGGGGGGTTCTGTTCCCTGGGTCCTCTAATACCCAGGGAACAGAAGTGACACATTTTGAAAATTTGAAAAATATTCTAATCATTGATTTAAAATCTAAATTTAATGCACTTTTTTGCCACAAAATTCGCAAGGTGTCTGGTGACGTATAAACGGTATCAGCAGTGACACGCTATTAAAATTTCGTACTCTAAGGATAAGACTGCTCGTACTTTAACTATACAATATTAATTTAGACTAAAAAAAACAGAAAATGCGCATATTTCAGTATTTGAGAATAAATCAGTTAACAGTAGCATTACGTACAACCTTGGTTTTCTCCTAAACTGATCCCCCCCCCATTATCTCAATTTTCTTTTCGGAAAGCGATATAAGTAAGAGTATGAATGTTTGTGTGTATAACCTAACATTTTTTTCCCCTTGATCTTCACAATATTGAAGGAACATGGGGTTACTAATCCAGTTCTGAATAATATACTATAGGACAAGCAAGTTGAACTAGAAACAATTATGATGGACTAAGTGGTGCATCTAATTCCCCCAATTCTTGTATGCACATACATTCTTTAAAAGATTTTTCGAGTTGGAAAAAGGTTTGTGCTCGGAAACTATACGTTGCTTCCTGGAAATGTTTTTACAAAGAGCTTCATGCATTTTCATCTGTCTTTTAGAAGCATTCCAACTTTAGTTCTCTAAGTAATACTATTGCATAAAGCTACCTCCCCCTTGGTGGCATTGATAAGGCTCCCATGCCCCTACTTACAAACCTCTTGATTTAACTACTCACTATGAGTAGAAATTTTTTTTCTTTTATTTAGAGCAAAAATGATGTCTAGAAGAATGACATCAAAAATGTTATAGACCCATTTCTGAACTTTTGAAGTTTTAATAAGAACAGAAGACAAATCATATCAACAAAATACTCAAGGAATTCGACAAAATGGTGATGATAAACAGTGTTGTAGTATAGCAGATAAAAAAAAATCCCCCCTTTTTTTAATGAACAATAATTAAACTCGTTCCTCTTCTTTTTCCATTTTTACAATGAAAGAAATATTTAAAGAACTTCTACATTTTAAATAGTTTTTACATTGTGCATTTCAATAGCTTTAGCAGAATGCAGCTTTAAATTCACGAAAATTTGTAAGAATGAAGTTAAAAACTTGTTTCAATTGATTGAGATGAAACTGATGTCGTCAAAGGAAAGTAAACGAAAAGAAAATATTTCACTCACAACTAATTATTTTTTTTAATTTTTAATATTGCTTTTTTATTTTTTATTTTCGCATAATTCATTTGATTACTTTTTCTTTCCGACAGTGACTTATGATTCATGTAATTCCGAAGTATATTTTCATTTTTATACAGAACACATTTCAAATTGAATTCTAAATTTGTCAACGCTTCTACAAATAGTGGGTGGGAAAATTTAACGGAGATATTTAAGGTGTAGGTTGTTCCTCTTTAAATATAAGTCTGTGATAGTTAAAATTTAAATTTTTCGCTTGTGTTAAATTCGTTTTAGTATTGATGCTTAAGATTTTCTTGAAATCGAATCCAATAAGATTATTTCGAAATCATGTGGATACGATACAATGTGTTGAAAATTTTGGTTACTATATATAATATTGTTGTTCTCTACTTTTTTTCTTATATATTGGTTGAATTTAAATATATATATTAACCAAAAATAGAATGTTCTTATGTTATGCCAAAGGTAACTTTATCATGTTGTTCGGACTGAAATTATGTTAATATTAATAATAAATTTAAATAATCATACCATACACTAAGAAAAAGAAAAACGTAAACGAATGTAATCGATAATATACTATTTAAGAAATGAAAATTGTTGTATGTGTTCATTAGAGTGTTTCTTGGGGTGGGGGGGGGGGGGAGTGAGAAAGCGCCTTGACTTAGGATATAGACTTTTGTTTTCTCCTCCTATCTGTGTTAATATGTTTGGTGAATTACTGCTCTCAGAATAAGAGTTAAAAGACATACAGTGGTTCCCAAAAGTGTTCGTACACCTACGACTTTCAATGAAATAGGACTCTATCCATTGGTTAGAATTAATATTTCGGAATAGGTATTTAATTATAGGATCTATGATCAATTTTCAACAAAACTACACACGAGTTTTTTTTTTTTAAAGTACTAAAACTTAATTTTTTAAAAATCAAAAACCAAAAAGTGCAGGAAATTTTCTCTCCCAAAAGTCTTCGTACATTTTAAAAAATGTCTATATATTATTGAATAATCTAACTTTTCATTAAGTTATTATTTATTAGAATATAATGCAGTATCAACAACACCTTTTAAACGTCTGGGAATAGATTTCATTCTTTTTTCTTTC
This sequence comes from Uloborus diversus, assembly GCF_026930045.1. Taxonomy (NCBI): domain Eukaryota; kingdom Metazoa; phylum Arthropoda; class Arachnida; order Araneae; family Uloboridae; genus Uloborus; species Uloborus diversus. The sequence continues at coordinate 62,541,208 of NC_072739.1, read as the reverse complement.
CTTTTTTTGCATAATTTCTGAGTAAATGTTCAAACACACTCCGAGAGTCTTACTTTTTCTAGCTCTATTTTCGTTTCAAAGCCGTATTTTCGTAATAAAGCCTTCAGATATCTCTAAATATGTTGCATTAAGTTCAAATCTGGAGATTGAAGGGGTGTTTTCTAAACGGTAGGACAATTTTTAAGGCACTATACGCAACGTTGAAAACCGTGTGCTTCTTATCGCTATTTTGATTTAAAAAAAAAACAAAGTTGTTTCCGATAACCAAATTTTCGGCTAAGAGTTTAAAATTCGCTTTAAAATATTTGAATGGACAGCATGATTCATTATTTCATGAAAAAATTCCAAAATACCAAGTCCTGGTGCTGATATGCACCCTCACACAAGAGCACCTTCACCATCATGAATAACTGCTCCAACTAAGTTCTAAAGATTATGTTTCTAATTTTTCCTTCTATTTACAATTATACAAAAATTTAACCAAAAATGTTGAATTCATTTCTATCTGTAAGTAAAACGTAATTCCAAAACGTTTTGAGCTTATTTATCATTGATTTTGCGACGAAAAGCAAAAGCTTTCTGTTTTTCTCACGACCAAGAAAATTTCTACGGGAGGAGGTCCCATTTAATCCAGCTAATCAGAGAACTTGTCGAACACTTTTAGGTGAAAATTAAGTGTAAACATTTTCATTTAACTCTGTAGAATCTTTTACAGCAATCAAATGTGTATGTTTCATAAATTTTTTAACTGTAAATCTCCGATCACGCTTTGTCAACTTCGTCGGTGGAATTTTTCTCACCTTGTTTTCGGTCCGATTTTTTTCTTTAAAGCATTTTATCAAGCACTTTACTATAGAATGGAATAAATTAACTAATTTAGAGACATTTCAAGCCAATTTACCTCTAATGTGAGAAAAAATTCAAATTTCGAATGTATGATGTTTGTGGTTTTTTACAAATATTAGTCATTTTAAAGTAATAAGCACAATATTAAGGAATAAATAAACAAAAAATTAAAGTCAAATGACTTTTAAAGGTCAACGCAATGCAAAAATAATAAAAAAACGACAGATGATAAATTTTAATCATGAATTTATTTGAAAATATTTCAGTGTACGAAGACTTTTGTGGCGTATTATTTCTCTGTCTCTTCGTTTTCTGATCCACTTCAAAAAGAAGATCCGTCAATATTTTGAAAAAAAACTACAGGGTTTTATTTAGAATGACATAGGAGTGATGTGAAAAAATATTGGACTTCATATTCGAATTTAGTTTTGCGTTATTTCGATTTTACAAAAAAAGTTCAAAGTGTACGAACACTTTTGGGAGCCACTGTAAATATAACGATTTTCATCGGGAAGTTTCCTCTCCGTCGGCTTCTTTCTGTCACTTGACAGAACCAGTGACGAGGTCTTCTTTCGGGGGGGGGGGGGGGGGGGTAGAGAAAGTTCAATCTTTTTCCGTTTTAGTTATTAAAGCATTTGTAACAGAGGGTGAGTGCCAAGAAAAAGTTACAGTAGAATACATTCCTTTTGTTTACATTTTTCCTTTTGATTTTTAATGAGAGGGAAGGGGGATGGGAGGGGGGAGAAGGATCGGGGATGCTCTCTAAATTTTTGAAAAATGGAAATGAAATATCCTAAGAATGCTCAGTTTCAGACCATCTTTGTTGAAGTTTTTGAAACAAAATGAGGTTTGGGCAAACTTTCCCCAGAAAAATTTTGAATTTGAGGCCCTAAAAACGGAATTTTAAGCCCTCTTTGTAACCGTTAAGGGAAAATGTTGGATTCGGAGACTCTCCGTTGGAATTGTTTCGGAATTCAAAATCCAACAAGTAGTTCTGTCTAAAACTAGACGAGCCTACTTTCCCGCATACCCATACTACTTTCTAGTACTTGATCAATATTCTCAAAAATAGCTAAAGTCGCAAATTTTTTTAAACATATTTTTTAAATATTTTAAGCTGATTTCTAGGAATAAAATATTTCTTACTTTTCTTTAAAAAAAACGAACAAATAAAATAGCAGTACCTTTTAAACAAAGCAGCTAATACACTTCTTTCCATTAAAAAAAAATCTTTAACAGCTTTCTAAACGGAAAAAAAAATAATAATAAGTTCATTAAAATAAATACATCATTTTTTTAAAAAAATCGTTTCTTTTTCCCCTGTTGCCAAAAATAATTTTTTTAACGAATTAATGCACTTACCAAAATAAATAAAAACAATAAAATGTCAACTTAAAGAAATAATTTTCACTGTCAAAAAAAAAAAAAAAAAGAAATTGTCTGCGCATATCTTTAATATAAATGACTTCGAGATTATTCGCCGAAAACTGAATACCTAAATTAAAACTTTAGCGTGAAAATAAAAACAAGTCATATGAACAATAATTATTTCAAAGTTAAAACAACAGCAGCGGAGTCGGAGTCAATCTCATTTTGGGATAAAAGAGTCAGAGTCGAATATCCAAGAATCGGAGTCGGTCATTTGTAATCCGTGTATAAATGTTTGCCAAAGTTACGAAGTCAGAGTCGAAGTCGCGGAGTCGGAGTCCGATTAATTGTCAGGCACAGGAGTCAGAGTCGGAGTCAGGTGCCCCTAAATTCTCGGAGTTGGAGTCGGGAGTAGGTCGTTAAGAGCTATTTCCAACAAAGTTTGTTTGAAGTAAATCCGCCTTTAAGTTCGGAATCTATATTGACTTTCAGTTTCCCCTTAAGCGCTAATGTTAAGAGATTTGAACTGTTCAAAAGTGAACGAAAACTTGTTCAAATCAAAAAGATATTTTCGATACATGTTTTTCATCAAAAGCTTTTCCCTACATAGTTTGTTTGGAGCCATTTCGCTTCTAAGTTCAAGATTTATTTTTGATTTGAATTTCCCCGTAGGCGCTAATGTTAAGTTTTTTTGAACTGTTCAAAATTGAACGAAAAATAGTTCAAATCAAAAAGTGAAATATATGAATGAGGTGTCCACGCCGAGATCTTTCGAACAAAAAAAAAAAAAAAAATGTTCGAATCGGACTATTCACTAAAAAGTTATTTGAGGGGGGGGGGGGGACAGACAGACAGACCGACAGACATTTTTCCCATCTCAATACCCTACTTTCCAATTTTTAATTTTTCAATATTTATTTAACTATTTTATTTATTTTTGACTTTTTTTTGTTTTTCGGGATATTTTTAAGATGTATTAAGCCTTCCTTCATGCTTTTTTCTTCTTTCTCTGATTTTTACTGGGAAAGTAGGCTAAAAACGAAATTTTAGACGAGTTTTTATGATGTGGAGGGAGAGAGGATTGGTGGGTACCAACAAGGTATTTTTTTTTAAATTTAAATCCCTAAAACGGAATAGTAAATTATCTTTGATGATATAGAGAAATGTTCGGAGAACATTCACCTGGAATTTCATTTTGAAATTTTAAGCCCTAAAAAAGAAATTTTATACGATCTTTAATTATGTAAAAAGCGCATTAGGCATTCCCCTGAAAAATACTAAAAACCCATTTCCTTGCAATTTTGGATGAAGTTAGGAGACGGGACGGGGTTCAGGACTCTTCCCGGGGGGGGGGGGGGGGGAATATTCCCAGAATTAAGTTTTAAAAACGCAATTACAAGACATCTTTCAGGAAAAGGGTTGAGGTTTAAAGAATCTTTCACAGAAATTATTCAAATTTGAAGTTTTAAAAAAACGAAATTTTAGACCATTTTAGTTTTCTGATGATATTAGAGGGAGGTGAATTAGGGATTCTTTCGATTAAATTTGACAAAAATGAAAGATAATCTTAGAACACGTTGTGGGATCAAGTACTCTGGTATGGGGGGGAGGGGTAGCTGCAACCCTATAATCCTTCTCCTGGATTCGCCAATTCGCTCAAGTATTGATACTACTCTAGAACGATGCTATTTTCTCCCAATGTATTTTAATTTTTTAACTCTGCAGTGATGTATTTTTAAATGTACGGATATTGACGGAACCCCATAAGAAATGCTTTGGGGCCTCGACCCACTGGTTGGGAGCCCCTAGCGTGACGTCACCGACCAATTGTGTGCCGGGCCCAGCCCAGGTAAAAGGAGAACGCACTGTTACAGCATTTCCAGCATTTTTTTTTTTGCATCGTAGATATTTGATTTTTTTCCTTGAAAACTAAATTTTTTAACTGACTTTTTTTGATATATTTTTGTTTGTGACGTGGTAAGGATTCAGATTATATAACTATATTTCACTTTAAAAAAAAAAAAAAATTTCCTGCATTTTTTTTTTGCATTGCAGATATTTGATTTTTTCCGGGAAAACTAAATTTTTTAGCTGACTTTTTTTGACATATTTTTGTTCGTGACGTGGCAAGGATTAAGAATATATAACTATATTTAACTTTAAAAAAATAAAATTTCCACGGTGCCGGTGGTCCCGCTACCTACTGGTCGTTTTCCTTTCCAATAGAAACGTCACTGTGTCCCCTAAGGAGGAGGTCCATGTTCACAGCACTTGATGCTGTGAACATGCAGATGCTGAATAATGGGCTAAAATGTTGGATGAGAAATGCTTTTACTTTTAGAAGAAGTTCAGTTAGCAGCATATACTCTGAAAAAAAAAAAATCTTTTTGAGGAGGCGCCCGGGCCCCCTCTTGTGCTGGACCCAGGGGATTTTGCCCCTGATGCCCCCTCTCGACGGCCCTGCTCAGAATACGCAACTCCGCCAATGTTTGCGGAGTCGGATTTTGGGATAAAGGACTCGGAGTGCGGGGAATGTACATTGACTTTCAGTTTCCCCGTAGGCGCTAATGTTAAGGGATTTGAACTGTTCAAAATGGAAAGGAAAATTGTTCAAATCAAAAAGATATTTTATATATACATGTGTTTCATCAAAAGCTTTTTCCTACTAGTTTGTTTGAAGCAAATTCGCCTTTAAGTTCGGAGTTGCCTTGAATTTCCCCGTAGGCGCTTATGGTAAGTTTTTTGAACTGTTCAAAATTGAACGAAAAATAGTTCAAATCAAAGAGTGAAATATAGGAATGAGGTGTCTTCTCCGAGATCTTTCGAACAAAAAAAAAATGTTCGAATCGGACTATTCACTAAAAAGTTATTTGAGGGGGGAGGGGGGCAGACAGACCTACAGACAGTTTCCCCTATCTCAATACTCTACTTTCCAATTTTAATTTTCCGATATTTATTTAATTTTTTTTTTTTTTTTTGACTTTTTTTTCTTTTTTGCGATATTTTAAAAATGCATTAAGCCTTCTTCCACGCCTTTTTCTTCTTTCTCTGATTTTTACTGGGAACGTTGGCTAATAAAAATGAAATAAAAATCATTTTAATTTAGACGCAGGAAAAACTACGATCACATCAATTGTGATCAGAGAAGCAAAACTTAAAAAATATACCATATTATTTAATAATGATGAAAGTACGTGTTATTATTTGCTTACAAAAAAAAAAGAAAAAATAAAAAATAAATAAATAAACTTAAATGAATAGAAATAAAAGAAAAAGTTCAAAGAAATTTGAAAAAAAAAAGAAAAGAAAAAAATTAATTTGAATTTTGTCATCTTGAATTCAAATTATGTTTTTCGCAATCACGAGTGTGTTTGTGTGTTGGGGTATGTGTATGTGTGTGCAGGCATGAGTGTGTGGGTACTTGTGTGTATGAGTGTTTGTGTGCATACATATACATGAATATGTGGGTAGTTGTGTGTGTATGTATGTGTTTGTGTGTGTATGTGTTTGTATGTGTAGGTGTCTATGTATGCGTGTGTGTATGTGTTTGTGTGTAGGTGTATGTGTTTGTGTGTGTAGGATATGAACGCAACCTGGAGACGGTTTTCGCAAGAGGAGCAGCATCGTGAGTAGCCGGTCGACGGTGATGCTGCAGAGGGTGCTAGCGGGAAAATAAAATGATAGCACATCAAAACAGTCAAATGAAAGCAATAAGCAATTGTGATTGCTCAAAAATTAAATTAACAGTCGTTGCCCAGAGAGAGGAATGAAGAGGCTTTTATCCACCTCTCGCGCGGCAACTTTTGCGTTTGTTTTTAAAATAATTCTTCAAAATGCTGCTGATACAGGAGCACGGTGCAGAAATCAGGATGTCCAAAAAAAAAAAAAAAAAAAATTCTTTGAAGACACCCCCCCCCTCTCCAAAAAAAAAGAAAATACGCGTCAAAGCAGCATTCACCCCCCCCCCCCCACACACACACAAAAATAAATGTAAAAAAATAAAAATTCCATGGCGCACTTTGTGCCGGGACTTTCCCGAAAAGTTGCCCAAGCGAACGCATGCGCAGAAAATCAAGCTCTTTCTTTCGCCAATATTTATCAAATCTTTAAAGGAATAAAAAAATCATTCTTCCCCCAAATAAAATTATATAAATAATTTTGACAAAAGTTAAATTCAAAAGAGTATGCTGAAAATGATATTTTAATTTTTGTTGCTCTTGTGACGTCATTCCGAGCCCGCGATTTGCCGGGAAGTTCCGTTTGGCGCCAAATACATGCTATTATTCGTTTTGTTAAAGGGCGGCTTAAAGCGCGGGAAGAGCGATTTAATACGTTGCGCCTGCTGGAATGAGAGGTTTAAATATGGGACCGTTAAATAACTCCATGAATTCAGAGGATGAATCTTTTCCTGTTGCATCGTTTGTTGATTGGCAAGGCTTAAATATATATAAAGTTCAAAATAACTCGAACAATTATTTTAATGAATCTCCAAAATCTTCATCGTCGGAAAATTCTGAAACTCGCCGTGGTAGACCAAAGTCTGATAGCATTACAAGTCTGATATTAAGTGGAACAACTTCAAATAGTACTATTAAGTGTAATGTTTGTTATCGAGTTTTTCCACGACTAAAATCCCTCCAAGCTCATTCACGCACTCATACAGGTAAATTTTATATTGATCAAAATCCTTCTCTTGTTCCCATAACTTGAATTGTATTGATCATCGTATCGAGTTAGTTAATCATATTTTCTTCCTTGATCATTTAATTTAAAGATAGCTTTATATTTATCAAAAAAAATCCTGTTCTTGCTTTATTTATACTGTTCATTCTTGTTCATATTGTTTTATTTACAAAGCGACATTTAATGGTATTTAAATGGTTGCTTGATATTTGGTCAACGTTTGTTTTGTAGGTTTTCGACTTTCAGCTTTCAGTTAATATTTCGAAAGTATGAATGCAAATCGGATAGCAAGAACCTGAAAAAAAAGAAAAAAAATTGAAATCAAATTTCTTTTTTAAATGATTTTTTCAAAAACCAATTTAGTTTTAATTAGAAACTGCGTTAAGACCTCTCTTTTGAAAAGTGTATTTCACGTTTTCAGGAAATTTATTTGCCTAATTCTTTACATTTGCATGTCAATTCTTTGTTATCATGTTTTCACTTAATATGTTTCTTACTGTAGCTCGAGGGAGAATTAGCTAATTTTCTGCTTTTTAATATATATCCTTTCATGGTAATAATCGGTTATCAATCTGACAACTACAACAGATTGTGGGAGGAGTGTTATATTTACAAATACATGAATGATAATGCTGTGTTTGTTGCATTTTTTCCAGCATTGGTATCCAGCATTTTTACAACAGGTACTGTACACCAACAGCATAGTACTGTTGTGTGTGCTATGTAAACTCAAAATAGGTTTTAGACAATACTGTAACATACACTATACAGCAAGGAAAACAATCACAACCCAATACACAAATGGGCAATATACACATGAACAAACAAGTTTCACAAACACAAGTCAATGCAAAATAATTCAATTTTCTGGGATTTATTGAAATCTAGTTTTCATTGTAATATTAAAATTCATTTTGTCAAATGACATTTTCCCAAGTCCATCAAGTTGCTGTCGATTCTCGATCTAGTTTCAATTGAAGCTTATAAGTTAAATAACCATTGAAATACATCCACAACTTTGTGTGTCTGTGTTGTGCTAGAAAGCTACTTAATCCTATATTTTCAGTATTTCTTGCTGTAATGATAAACTTAAATCAAAACTTTATATAAAACAAGTCATACAAATTTAAATTAATAGATAACTCTTTTATTCTCATTTTTGGTATTTTTCAATGCTGTTAGGTTACTTAGGTGATTTCGTTAGTTTCCCTTGCAGGGGTCGATCCAGCGCCAAATTGGGGCCGCTTTGCGGCCCCTTCACAAAATTCCGCATGGCAAAAGCGGCCCCATTCACAAAATTCAGCGTCGCAGAAGCGGCCCCATTCACAAAATTCCCCATCGCAAAAGCGACCCCATTCACAAAATTCTGCGTCGTAAAAGCAGCCCCTTCACAAAAATTTATAAGAAGGCAGCCTTTTCACAATATTTTTTAACCGCAAATGTGTACGCATCTACGCGGGAGCCTCTTCCACCTTCCCCCATCTTATCTTTTTGCTTGCTGCGTGGGGTGTTTTTGCTTCAGAGCGTCAGAGGGGGGACGGGAGAGGGACACTTGTGATTGGTAGCTTGTTTTCAGGAAAATCCTAAATTTTACTTTGATTACGCAATATATATTTAGTATTAATTTGTGTTGAGTTTCAAAATCCAATTCTAAAATAACTTTACTTAAAATAAAATTATTTTACATGCTGTTTTTATATTTTTATTTCTTTTGAAGATCTTGATTTCCTTACATCCGCCATGGTAAACGAATTTTTCGCATTTTTGATGTTTACTGTACCTTGTTAAGAGGCAAACAAATAAAATTTCTTATATATTTATTAACATCATTAAATTGCAAAGTTTTAAACAAAATACCTACTCTGCAAGAACGTCAAAAGTCAAAAAATTAAACGCTGAATGCTGGTGCAGTATTATTTTGGGTTTTAATTACTTTTAAGTTTTTCAAACACATGCATGGAATCTTTAATGAGTATTTCACTTCTGTGCTAAGAAATATGTGATATCTTTGAGTCTGTTCATTTTGTATTTATTAGGAGTTATCATTACGTTCAGCAGCATGTGCAATTTTCATTGCTCTTAAAGTATTTGAGAGGGGCAAACAGGAAATCTGTTGTGAGACTTTCACCTTAAGAAAGTGTGCCTTGCATATGTATATTTGTAAAAAGCAATAAATGTAATGTATGTGTCAAATTACGAATAAAATGTTAAGGGTCTTACTTCCCCCCTCCCCCAGCGCATTTTCTCTTGACAGCTTTCAGGTATTCTTCAAGAACTTGCAATCACCCCTGAAATCTGTCTAGGGCTTTTCTATAACGATACGACAGCTAAAAATGCTTTAATGTAATCTTTTCCAAGAAAAAAATCACGAGAAGGTCTTTTTTACAAAAATAAAGAAAATTCACAAAAATATTTTGCCTTTTCACAAAATGGGGACCCAAAAAATAAAACCTGGATCGACCCCTGCCTTGCCTTATTAGGCAGGTTATTATATGCAATTTGTTATTTTTTTTCAAAAAAGAGAAAAAAAAAACATTAAAAGCAAATCAAATAGTGTTTTAATTTAAAATAATTTGGAGGCTTTCTAAAATTAATGTACAGTTCACAGTGAATTATTTAGTAATCACTCATATCTTAGACAAATAAGTATGAAAAACCTGGAAAAGTTGGTGAAAATTACAACACAGCTACAGCACAAGCCTGTTTAAAAGCAGGGTTGCTATAAAAACCAGTTTTTTTAAAAAAAAGTTTTTTTCCCCCGCTTAAACCAGGTTTTTTTGGTTTAAACCAGGTTTATTTCGATTTTGTTACAATTTGTCAGAAAAACAATTTTACTTCAGGAAAATCATGAAAATTTTATGAATTAATTGTTAATTAATAATTAATATTCATATTTGTACCTAATGTCTTCATAATCAATTAAATAATTAAGAGTAAAATCCTAATTTCATTTCCTCATGCTTAGAGATTTCTATAGGAGAATATTACAATAAAACCTGTAAATTTGACCATCCTTGTAAGTTGACCATTATTTTCAGGTACTGAATTAGATTCTATCATATAATTCAACCTCTATAAGTTGGCCACCTGCTTAAGTTGACCACTTAAGTAGTGCACTGCAAGTGGTCAACTTACACAGGTTTGACTGTGTTTGAAAATCTTTAACTATTATTAAAAAAATGCAATACGTAAATGGGTCTTCGTATGAATAATCAAAGAAATAATTTACTGTAATAGTTTCAGACCTTATTAATTATAAATAACCAAGAATAAATTCTTGCAAATTAATTTCCTCATAATCATAGCTATCTATTATAAAATAAAAAAATAAAAGTAAAATTAAAATCACGCATTCTTAAACATGGAAAGTATTTTGCAGTGTCTACAAATGAATCATAAGATTGATGTTTATTATACAACTTGAAAAATCAAAAGATCAACGCATATTTTGTTCAAAGATATAAAAAGTTGCAAATCATGTAATTTACCTAATGTTTCAGTGACGACAATTATAGAAGCAGGACAAGTAGGTTTTAAGAAAATCATTTTGTTTTCCATTGTAGACATTATTTCTCCTGGTTTAATACATTTAGGAATCCAATTTTTTTTTATCAAAGAAGAAAAAAATCATTTTAATTAAAATATGAAGACTCATAAAAAGTATCGTTTATTGATTCTTCCACCATTCATACTTGAGACTTTTATTAATTGGGATAAAAAAAGTTCTTTGAAAGATGAAAATTTGGCATGATTTTTTTTATAAGAGCACTGAGTTACATGGATGTTTTCTGTTTTAATAATTTTACATATTTTCTTTTCTTGCTCTGACTGCATCGTCTGTCGGGGATGCAAAAAGTGTGCAGGTATAAGCTCAATTTTATGCCTAGTGTTCTTGAACATCTTTAGTTATTTTTTTTCTCTTGTCATTTAAATACTCTAGTGTTAAGATATTTTTACACTATGCATTGCTTCGATGGTACATAATCTATCTCAAAAAATCTTTCAAAGTTATTAAGCAAATTAGGTAGTGTATGAAGTTTTGGTTGAAATATGCTTTCTGGACTTTTTTGAATGCAAAAAACTGAAAAATATTGATTATTAAAAGTTATAAAAGCTACTTGTATTTTTTTTCTGTGTAATTTTGAAAAGCCTAGTGAGTCTACCTTGTATATTTATGTACTTAATAGAAAAGCTGCATAGATTTCAAAAAAGAAAATAAATAAAAATAAAAACTATTTAGCAAACTTGCATTACTGTAAAAAATATGTTTCTAAAATTATTAAATCTGTAATCTACCTATAAAGCTTTGCTAGTTACATTGCATTAACTAGATTTTACTCTTTGCAATAATATATAAAATTTATGAAAACATTTCGGGGAAAACAATGAAAATTTAAAAAAAAAACATTTAAAAAAAATCACTTTGTTTGTTTAAACTACGGTTTAAACCAAACAACCCTGTTTACAAGTCTCAAGTTGTGATTCTTATTTAAAACTTATCTACTGGTTGAAACAAATTGTAAGGAACGCTGAGTGAAAGCACACTACTTTTCTCCTAATGGATTTTTTTTGATTAAAATTATACACTTTTTAATGTTTTCATTATGGAATTTTAACTTTACTTTTGTTTTAACTTTTTTACAGAACACAGTGTATGGTTAACATTCTTTAATCACTTGTTTTAAACACCTCAATAAGAAAATGCTTAGGTCTTAAAAAATCTAATTTACCTTTTGAAGTTTCAACAATTTTTAATTATCTGTGAGGCACAAGATTACCTTTGTTTCAGGGCTGCAGAGTCTGGGCAATAAATGAGACTCAAACTCTAGGAATTTAAGAGCCTCCGACTCCTTTATTCCAAAATTACTCCAACTCCTCAAGCACTGGCAGAGTGGCAAACTTTGAGGGAAAAGACCTTCTTCGACTCCTTTAATTTTAAACATTCGATTCCAGACTTTCCCCAAAATTAGTCCGACCACACTGCCAACTCACAACCGACCACACAGCCTTGCTTTGTTTTCCCCAGATATTTTTAAGAAGAGACTGAGACCTGCCTGCTTTAAGACAACCCTTTGAAGTTTACACTCTTCAGTATGAAAACAAATATTTTTTCTTGAAAGGGGAGAAATTATGCCAGCCTCACCTAGAAATATAACTTCCTCCTTTCCTTTGTCCATTAGAATGGTGTGTGAAGGTTGTTTCAAAATTCTTTTCAGAAAGTGTCCTTTGATTGAGAAATACATTGTCCCTTTTTTTTTTAATCTAAGGGAAACAATATTTTAAAGCTCTAAAACTTAAATTTTGAACCATTTATATTATAATGTGTTTTGCTGTATTATGTTAGTCTACAAAGTACTTATGTTTCATAATTTCTTTAAGAATTAACATGTTACATATTTTTGACCAAAGTAGAAAAGTATGCTCAAAGATGCTGCATTCTACATTCCTTTCAGGCAAACTCTCATTTTTAAGAACAATTTTAAATCTAAATTTAGGTTTACTCACATTTATGTAACATAGCACCTATTTTGTGTATCTATTATTTCTCCACGTTATAGTTAAAAAAAAAAAGAAAAGAAACATATTAAATTTTCTTCTTGTTTACTTCCTTGTAGGAAGTATAAAGAAATATTGTATTTCCCTATCAATTTATATTGTAATGAATTATTGTATTGCAGTGGGTCCGCAACATGAACAAAACATTTTTTTTTCAAGTAAAAAATCTTGTTAGAAAGTTATTTCATATTAGGATAAAGAATGATTCCTTGTATTTGAATATTTTACACTTAAAAGCCTACATTTAAAATTCTGGGAATGAAATGCAGATGTATGCATAAAAATGCCCTACTTGCGCAAATGGATTGAGCAAGACTTCAATTACGAAAAATTCCGGACAAGATATAAATTTCTCCATTTTATGTCATATCTTTTCCTTTTATATAATTTTACAATAATTCATCTCTGTTATCATTATAACAAACGTTTTAAGACTTCAAAGGAAGAAAGAGAACTTGTTGTATAAAACCATAGTGCTATGAGAAAATATTAATGATCTATTAATTGATATCTTTAGATAAATGTGCATATTGTAAATAATATTTTTAAATGGCTAGAGTTGAATTGTTTAATAACCTAGCCTTGTAATGGAGCCATAAAAATCATACAAAACTAGCATAAAATGTCATCATTTCATCATGAAATTGAGTTTAAATTTTGGGAACAACATACTTTTCAGGAGTTTTAGCTGTTTTTTTTGAGTGAAGAAAATTTTGCTTTTTTTTGAGGTGGGGGGGGGGGCATTAGATTTTAAATCTGTCTATGGGTGCTGCGGAGCTAAATTCAGCTCTGGGTATGGTTACAGTTCGATGAGTATGGTAGTCATTACATATGTTGGCTACTTTTGTTTTATTTCATGTGATTATTATAGACTAAACACTTGGAAAACTTGCATTAAGCTGCTCTTAAAAAATTATTGTTTGTCACAGTTGTTTGAAGCATTTTTGCCAACAGTGAAAAAAAAAAAATGCATACTTTATTGTCTTAAGGATTGTTTTAAAAATATGACATCTAAATGTAGTTTTACTTTTTAATTCTTTATGCGTTGTCCAGAAAGGAAGACTGCAATTTCTGGTGTTGATATTTATGAATATAAAATTTAGTTTATTTCTGAAGTAAATGTTTTCAATGTGCTGTGAATTCTGAAAAAAATCTACTTTACCAAGATAGTGGTTTTCTTTCAAGTGGGCCCACCTGAAAAAATCCTGGCAAATGTTTCTGCCTTGGCCCGCTTTGCCTAGCCCTGTCTCCATCTAACCTGCCTACCCCCACCTCAAAACTAATCGTACAATTTTGCCAGAAAAGCTGAGAAGCAATTTTTTTTAGTTAAAAATTCAGAATTTATTTTAACCAACATATGCTTTTTCTAACCTAGCCTTTTTAAAAATAATTTATTCAATATTTTTGAATGTAAACTAGTGCAGTATAACTTTGATTTAACAATGCCCAATTTAAGGATTTCCCCATTTAATGATGTATTTCACTGGTCTGGATTTATCTATGCTCCTTGATTTAACAATAAATTTTTTCCTAGTCCTTTGACAATCAATCGTTAAATCGGATTATCCCATACTTTATTTCTGTATTATATTATTTCTGTATTTATTCTGTTTGTATTTGACATTGTTAAAAGTAATCCTGTAGGCATAAATTTTACAACTGAATTGTGTCATAATTTTTAGTGAAGAAAAAGCTGTTAGTTTTATACTATTCTTTCATTAACCTTTTTTAAAATTCAAATGAAAAACAATGTTTTTTTCTAAATGTATTGCGCTGCAAGGGTAAATGCATTTGGCTGAAGTTTTGCCACTCACTATTTAATCTATTGAATATTTGGTTGGGTTGCTGAATATGGAATAGAGTGATTGAATGTTGTTTACATCCCTAATTTGAATGATAAATGACACTACCTACATTTGATCTTTAATTAAAAAGCAATCTTGTAGATCTATGAAGTTTAAATATGACAGTATAAATGCAGTTATTTCATTTGCAATATGGATAGTTGTATTGGTAATCATTGTGTCAGGATTTCACTTTACTTTTAAAAAATGCATTTTTTAAACAATTTACATTTTTGTTTATATTAAGATTCTGAAACTTCAATAGTGTGGGAAAGGTATAATTTAGAAATTATTTGTATTCGATAAATTAGGCAAGAAATTTTGAACTGAGCGGAAGTGTATTTTTCGTTTTGCAATATTATCAATCAAGCTTTTTACACTGAAAATGGCAGGGTGAACATTTTTTGGGGAATAAATTTCAAGTGACAAGAAGAGAAGAGAGACTGCTCAAAATTTTACCTACAACACTTTAATAGGGGAACAAATTGTTGAAAATGGGGTCAACCATAGCATACTCAACTGCATTCTATTTTCCATCCCTCTCTCTTATTTATGTAATCCCCTACAATATTTCATTCATTCAGAAACATTTTGATTTTTAATAATACCTTCACACTTCTTTTTTCATCGTTTTAAATCATTATTTTGTGACTCCTTCGACAGCATTTATATGGACCTCACCAAGAAACCACATGAAAATGTTTTAAAAGATAAAAGCAGTAAAATATATGCTGTTAGAAAATTTTCGTTTCTGCTTTTAATAAGTCACCTTTAACTCTCCTTCATAAAAACTAACTGGCAGTTTGAGACAATATTTAAATTTTGAGCAAAGGAGATGCTTTGTAAAGATGTCCTAACTGCCAAGGGGAAATTATTTAAATAAATGCAAAGCCATGTTGTCCAGAAAAAATCTCTGGTTGCTTTAATGGCGGCCGGATGCGCGGGCTCCCTTTAAGCGGAAAATAGCTCTTGCGCATGCTCAGAGTGCATAGCTACGGAGCAGCCATTCAGACGAGCCGAAACTGCGGAGCTGTTTGGCGGAAAAACTTGGTTTTAATTAAAGGGCTCTCTGAAAACATGCTCGGTGCCGCTGATATTCAATAATGGCATCTGCCCGCGTTTGCATTTCAAACTCGCGCCGAGCCGGAGCTAAGCTGAAATTGCTTTCGAAAAGGAAACTTTTTATAAATAATTTCTAGGGTCATCCACTGAATTCATTGTCATTATCTTTCTTGATTTTAAAATCAGCGGTGCCGACCAATGAGAAAGGTGTTGTGGCCAAGGTTGACATGATTTAAATCAATTGATTAAATCATGCCAACTGCATTGATGCAGATGATGAAAATCTTGATTGAATGATTAAAATCTTGATTTAAATCAGTTGTTTTTTTTAAATCATTGGATTTAAATCAGTTGATTTTTTTGAAAAAAAAAAAAAAAACCATTGATTTAAATCAGTTTTTAGTTTGGATTTGATTTTTTAAAATTAAAGTGTTGGATAAGAATCAAATAGGTAAATACCACGAAAGATAGGAACAAGCAATTTATGCATGCCATTGTACAAGAGTTTTATTAAGCACCTCTGTCTTAAATCAAACTGAAATTTCAATTAGTGTGGATGAAAATAATCAAGGTTTGGAATTTATCAAAGAACTATGTACAAGGCTTGTCAGCATTGTAGCCAATTTCCAAACAGGAAGTGACCCATTTCAAAAATCAGCATTGATTGATAACAATGTAACGGATACAATTACTGATTATGACTGGTAGGGTTCATTTTATGCCTAGAGAGCATCACAGAACCAGAAATCCAGTTTATACACCAAATAACGATAGCTGTAGCTTCATCTCCTGGAATAGAAAGACAGTTTTCATCTTTTGGTTTTGTTCATTCTAGCCTTCATAATTTAAGAGTGGACAAAGCATCAAAACTAACGTTTTTGTACAAACAATTTCTTCCTTATAATTCATTTTCTTGTATGAATTGTGAGTTATTTCCTTTTAATGAAAGTTCACATTAAATATTTAATTAGTTCTTTAAAATTTCCTTTTATTTAGTTTGAATTATCCAATTATCAAAAAAGAAACTAAAAAATAGGATGCCTTTAGGTTAAAATATAGAAATAAATATTTAAATAGAATATTTTGTGTAGATTCTATCTATTTGAGTAGAATATTCCATACATTTTAGTTTATTTCTTATAATAAACTGTTCATGCATTTTCCAAAAAATATGTAAATATGATAGAAAAAAAAAAAATCAAATAAATCTGATTTAAGGGGTCACAGTACCTTTTGAAAATTTTTTTTTTAATTTATGAATATTGTGTTTTTTTTTTTTTTTTGAACCATAACATACATACTCATTTTGCAAGCAATAATTTATTTTCAAAATCTTAAAATATTGCCCACATTTTTTAAAAATTCAAAAAATTTAATGAAATTTCAATTTTTTAAAATCCCCAAGGCTTTTTTGTTTTTGCACTCTTATTTAAAAAAAAGATTTTTGCTAAACAATTACAATATTCATCTCCCAAAATCTGTGCATTCATTTGTTTATATATGTATTGGAACATTTTCTGTGATTAAGTATGTAAAAAGTTGTAATTTTTTTTTAAAAAAATTTGTTTTTAAAGGTATAACATGCTCTAAAAATTTGAGTAATTTATAAAATGCTTATCGAATGCACAGGTTTGTTAAGTATATTATCCTGACTACAAAAAGTATTACTTTAAAGCTGTATCTTTAATGGAAAAAAATCCTTTGGGATTCTAATGACATGAAAACACACAAAAAAAAAAAAAAAAAATCAATGAGAAAAAGCAATTTAAAATTTTTTTCCCTGTATTTGGAATAATTTGTAGTTTTGAGATAAGCAATAAAATTTTTTTGACCGTTTGATCATTTTTGAGGTACTGCGACTCCTTAAATAAAAATAATCTGATTTAAATCAAAATCCGATTTTTTTGATTAAAAAAAATATATATAATTTTTTTTCCAACCTTGGTTGTGGCAGCCATTAAAATTTAAATAGGGGTAATTTTCATTTGGGGGGGGGGGGAAATCAAATGTTATTTTTATTTATTTATGTTGCGTTTTTTTTATATCAAAGGCTATTTCATAGCTTCCATTCTCTCATAATCCCTGTGTTTTGTTTCTTATTTTTAAGTGTTGCCATAAACATTGAAAAAAGAATTGTCAACCAATTTTACAAATCAGTTTCAATTCTGAACTTAAGCAGGCATATATTTTTCACTACACTTGAACAAAATTGCTTTTAAATTGGAGCATACAAACCAGCAATACTAATAAAAGATGAATGAAAAAATAAGCTATTCTCTCTTTATGCACAATACATATATCAAAATAAAAGTTCATACCGTTTTTTTTTTCTAATAAAGATAGGTAACAAGAAAATATGTTTTAAATTTCTAAACTTTTCACCTTAAATAAATTTTAAAACCAAAAAACTTAAAAATAAAATAGAAAAAATGTTTTTTAATTCTAGAGACTATTTCTATGAGCATGGTTCACAATAAAAAGAATGAAACAAAAGTAGTATATGGTTTCTTGATTAAAGCACTAAAAAAGTGCAGTTGATCGTAATATCTTTTACTTAGGGTAATTTCTAAAGCAGCTTATAAAATTTAAATTAAAAATTAAGCGAAGAAGAAATAGATACGGTGCAGGAAACGTTATCCTTAAAAAACTGTATTCCGCCTATTTCTTTTTCAATTTTTAATTTGAATTTTATTTGCTAATACAGAATTACCCAAAATATTAAGATAGTTAGATCGACTGTAATTTCTTAGTGTTTTAATCAATAAATCATGTATTTATTTTATTTCATTACTTTTAGTGCGGTCCAAGCTTATAGAAATAATCTTAAGATATTTTTTTTTAAACATTTTTATTAGCATTTTCCATGCAGAATCTAAATGATTCTTTTTTACTAGGAGAGAAACCTTACTGCTGCGACTTTCCTGACTGTGGCAAGGACTTCGCACAGAGTGGTCAATTAATAACCCATAAGCTATTGCATTCTGGGGAAAAACCATTTGTTTGTCGAATGGAAGGTATGTATTTCCTTTAGAACATTTCTAGAATGAAAAATTGTTATTCTTTTGAGTAGTGAATAATTTTTTGAGCTGGGCAACTGGCTAAACATGCCTCACTCAAAGATACTTAGTCTTATTTTTTTAAATATTTTTAATACTTTCTAAGAACAAGAAATAGTTGGCCAACTATTCTGTGGTATAAAAGCCGTCTTGGCAAAAAAAAAAAAATCACAATTTTGTCTGTTACAAAAATTAGGATGCAAAATATTTTTCCATCTTTGGTAGTGCTTTAAATATATGGCATCAGTAAATTGAATCAAAATTATAAAAAATAACACACTATTTCTGATTTTTTTTTTTTTTTTTTTGGCATTGTTTGACTTTTTTTCTTAAAAGTTTCTTTGTTACACCCATGTATAACAATACTGTCTGTAACAATAAACCTGTCTATAAGTGATATTTTCCTTGGTCCCAGCAAAATGTCAGCATAAAGAATCAAACTGCCTATAATGATAACCTGTCTATAAAAAAATATATTTTTTAGGTCCCAACATATCGTTGTAGAAAACTTTTACTGTATTATAGATATTTTTAACACCAACAATTAATATCAATTAACTGCCGAATTTTGATAATTCCAAAAACAAATAAAATATCCAATAGGAATTTTTACATCATTTTTAAAATTATGAATTTTTTTAATTTAAAATATATTGAAATTTAATTCTTCATAACTGAATTTAGATGACAATAATGTTATGAGTAAATTAAGAAACTAATTAGATAATCATTGTACATAAAATAAACACCAGAAGTAATTTCATTAGATATCTCTTGCAATTAAATTCACAAATAAAATAATATTTTTTTGGATTTTATTTTTCTTATTTTGACCATCAAATTATTTAAATATGCTTATAGAGTATTCACATGAAGAGATATTAGCTGTCTTTTGTGAGTTATGGTGCTTTTTTCAGAGTTTTGTTTAGCAGACTCATTTTTCTAACGTCGTGAACCTCCCCTTAGTCAAGCAGTTTAACTATGTTATTTAGTGGCATATTTAATGCTCCCTAGATACAGAGATAGAAAAATAAAATATAAGAGAAAATATTTCTCTGTACAGTAGAACCTTGTTGATTCGGCTACTGTTTATCCAAATCAAATTTGTAATAAAAAAAGTTAAAATAATTTTAAATTACAATATAAACTATAAATTGGCCAAATATTCGGTTTTTAATTGATCAAACGTGCAACTCTTGCATAGAACATACTGTAAAGTCTATTAGTAATCTGGTAATAACATGGCCTACTTGGAGGGTCAGTCCAAAACCAATGCAGCTGAATTACAAATAAAAGTATTTGCTAGAAATGATACTATGTAATTTTGTTACAAAGCATTGTTTTTTGCTGTATCAAAAGATAAGTCGGGTTTTTTAAGAGTTTTGCATATTATCCGGATTGGTTATGGTTCCAGTTGGTCCACATAAACGAAGTTCTACTGTATTTATGAAAAAAGTATTTGCAAGAAATTAATCCTATCCCTTCTTTGTTGTAGCATTCAGGGCTGAATTTCCAAATAGGCAGAGTAGGCAGCTACATAGGATGGCAAATTTCAGAGGGCGGCAAAATTTTACTTTTAATCCTTTTTTACACTGTTCTTGATAATAAAATATCAGGCTTTTTCAATTTCTGTAGAGAACCATTTTTTATTACTAAATTTTATCACTAAATTAAGAAGTGATAAACAATGAAGTGGTGCATCCCCGTAAATATAAATTAACATTAATGCTAAATTATAAACATAGTTTCCTTTCTAATCTTAACTATAGTTGTGAATGTAACTTCAATAAATATAAATAATCCGAGAAGGTTTGTGACTGAAGATCTACAGTTACATTTCTAATCGTAATAATAGTTGTGAAGGTAACTTCAATAAATGTAAATAATTCCAGAAGGTTTGTAACTGAAGATCTACAGTTTCATTTCTAATCTTAATCATAGTTGTGAAGGTAATTTCAATAAATATAAATAATTCAAGAAGGTTTGTGACTGAAGATCTACAACCCGACTTGTGTGCAACATGCGATGCTTGCAAGATTAAAAATTTTTTTTTTTTACGGTGGCAGATTTCAAGTCTGCCTATGGGTGGCATGCAGCTAAATTTGGCTCTGGTAGCAACAGCCATAAAATTTAATTAGTTACCCTCCATTTCACAAACATTTTTTGATTACCAGGGCTGTCAATTATTATGCATTTGGTGTAGAAACTACACATTTAATCTTAGCCAGGGAGCTAAACGACAAAAATCAATGGAAAACTGCAAATTATGATAAGAAGATGCCACTTAGTAGGAATGTTGTTTATGACTATAAAATGAAATTAAGACCCAGAGGCACTTTCAAAAACCGTTTAAAACCAAGATGACGGCGTTTTTCAAAATGGCTACTCATGTTAGAGTTTTTTTAATATATGTCGTACAAAAGAGGTTTTTATATTGAATTATAGGTTTTTCATATCACAGATTTCATTTTGTATGTTGAAAATAAGCTAAATGTTCATTTTGGTACTTTTTTTTAAATATAATTTTATTACTTACAAAAGATATTACGTGCTTTTCAAAGTACCATTATAAAAATAGGAAAAATATTAAATGCAAATATGTACAAATGTATTAGTACTACGTCGTTAGTCAAACAGTGCTTCATTCTTCGCATTAATTTTTGCATAATAGTGTGCAGGACAGACCAACACTTCTGCAGCTACACTTGTTCTTGCAGATTTTGCAGGTGCACTTTTTGAGCTCAGCGCATGAATCGGAAATATCCGGTAACTCAGACCATTTCAGCTGCCATCCAACCTTATTCACTTGTAGATGGTGCACATATGATATGTTTGTGAGCTTGTCCCCAAATGTGTCCAGCCTTGAAAGCACTACGCAATACTTGTTGCTGGCAAACTTTTAAGTGGCCTGTTTTTTTTTGTCATAAACAATTTTTTACTTGCTGCATCATTTACAGTGTCGCTATTACTAGTGGAAAAGTACATTAGTACTACAAATTACCTTTCAAAAATGTCAAAAATTACGCTCGGTATAGAACTTTGAGGTTGTGAAATAAAAAAGAAAAAAAGGCCACAGTTTCTTCTTTAAATATCACCCTTGCCTCCCAAGTGGATTTTATGGACTTCCCAGTGAATCTAGGAATGCTGTCACAAAACCTATGAAGGCATGAAATCCTGGTAAAGCATTTATTTTCCTTTTCTTTTCCAATAGCTTCATGTATGGCAAGCACTGTAATGGATTTGCTGTTGATTCCTGTTCCAAAAGCAATCTTAAGTTTATCTAAGACATCTGTATCAACAATGCACATGACAATCTTCCTGTAACCGTTTTCTACCATGTTTTGAAGTATCATTCTTGAGCCTGTTTCCTCTGGGCCAGAGCAAGTAACATCAATGAGGGAAGTTTTTGCAGTACTATTTCCTTTAATGTCGTCACGCCTACAGTCGTTAGAACCTGCACATTTTTTATGGTACTTACGTACAGCTAAATGTACCTAACAGAGCAAAGAACCCTTCTTTGTTATTTGAATTTCCTAAAAATCCTGGCCAATTTTTAGGTAAAGTACCGTGTGAAAGCACTTGTCTTCTTATTCCTGCTCCCCACTTCTCTCTAGTTTGACCTTTAATCGTTAGTGTAACATATATGCCCCAAATAAAATCAATTCTCTGGCATTGGAAAGTCTCAATATCTTTACAAACGCAAAGTTTAAATATGTTATCATAGTAATCAACAAATGTTTTAGAGGTTTGTGACTTTAAATTACGCACGTCCATTTTCAATCAATCTAAAAAGATCTTTATTATTGAACTACCAGAGATACATCGATCAATTATTTCGAGACAGTTTAAGACATGAAAATCTAATAGATTATTCTCAGTAATCAGTATAGACCAAACACACCAACAAAATAATGCAATAGTAAAAGGAGATGGCGGTGCAATAGGATTGACACAGGATTCATCAGCACTTAGGCGTTGGATGGTTCCTAGATCACAAATAAGCCGATTAATAATAGAAGAGTTTAAGTGTGATATTAAGCTAAAACATGAAGAAAATAGTCGACTCCATCTTGAGCAGTACCACTCATTTCAAGTTAAATATTTTACTAAGGTTCGAGCTCTTTATAGCACTTTGAAAGAACTTGGAAATCCATTTTTGGAAAATGACCAGAACCTTATCGTAATTGATAAAAGGATTATTGTGCACAGTGATGTCAATTCCTTTTTATGTACTTTTTTTTTTCATTTTTTGCTGCCGCTGAAAATCCCATGGCTTTTAGTATTTCCCCCCCCCCCCCCTCCCCACTCCACTTATAAGCCTCAACCGTCACCACTGCTGTTAGGTACGTTAGCTGTAAGTACCATAACAAATAATGCAGGTTCTAACGACTTTCGATGAGGACATTAAAGGAAATAGTACTGCAAAAACTTCCCCCATTGATGTTACTTGCCCTGGCCCAGAAGAAACAAGCTCAAGAATGATAGTGCATCTTCAAGACATGGTAGAAAACCGTTTCAGGAATATTGTCGTGTGCATTGTTGATGCAGATGTGTTAGTTTTTGCAATATCTTACTTTTTTTCCTTGTCAACATTAAGTCTGGATAAACTTTGGATTGCTTTTGTAACAGGGAACAACAGCAAATGCATTACAGTTCATGCCATATATGAAGCTATTGGAAAAGAAAAGCTTTCCCAGGATTTCATGTCTTCATAGGTTTTGTGACAGCATTCCTAGCTTTACTAGGAAGTTAAAAAATCAATTTGGAAGGCATGGATGATATTCAAAGAAGCAACTGTGGCGTTTTTATTTATTTCGCAACTTGAAAGGTACGTAGTAGTACTACTGTACTGTTCCACTAGTAATAGCGTAATTGTAAATGAAGCAAGGAAAGAGTTGTTTATGACAAAAAATCGGCCACTTGAAAGTTTTCCACCAACAAAGTATTGCGTAGTGCTTTCCAGACTGAACACATTTGGGAACAAGTTCACAAACATATTATACGTGCACCATCTCCAAGTGAATAGGGTTGGATGGCAGCTGAAATGGTCTGAGGTACTGGAAATTTCTAATTCGTGCACTGAATTCATTAAGTGCACCTGCAAAATCTGCAAAAACAAGTGTAGCTGCAGAAGTGCTGGTCTGTCCTGCACACTACTATGCAAAAATTAATGCGAAGAATGAAGCAGTATTTGACTAACGATATAGTACTAATATTTTGGTACATATTTGCATTTAATATTTTTCCTATTTTTATATTGGTACTTTGAAAAGCACGTAATCTCTTTTGTAAGTAATAAAATTATACTTAAAAAAAAGAACCAAAATGAAGATTAAGCTTATTTTCAACATAAAAAATGAAATCTGTGACCTGAAAAACCTATAATTCGATACTAAAACCTCTTTTGTACGACATATATTTAAAAAACTCTAATATGGTTAGCCATTTTGAAAAACGCCGCCATCTTGGATTTAAACGGTTTTTGAAAATGCCTCTGGGTCTTAATTTCATTTTATAGTCATAAACAACATTCCTACCAAGTGGTATCTTCTTATCATAATTTGCAGTTTTCTATCGGTTAGCTCCCCAGCTATCTAGCTTACAACACAATACACATCTCAAAGAAAAAAACTATGCATTCATATGTCAAGGGAAATTGTTTCTCCTGATCTATTTAATGGGACATAATTACTTATCGCTCAAAATGATTCTGTTTGTAGGATGCAAAACCCGGTTTCCTCATCAGAACAGACGATGTAATTTGCATCCCGCAGCAGGATTGAGGAGAGATGATCAAGAATGTTATATTGAACTTGAAAATCAAGATGAAAGGGTGCGGGAATGGCATAAAAAGTGAGTAATGCTCGTTGCAGCTTTCATGTTTCTACATAAATTCTTTCCAATCCTTTGAAGCTTTTCACCCCTTTCTCATAGTAAGGTGGTACACCTGTAAAACTTTAATACTTTTACAATTTTTCATTTTTCAACTAAAGATTATTGAAAGTGTTTAATGTAAAAAGTTTGAGGGATTCTGTTTTTTGAGTTAGACCTCTCTCTTGTTTTGCTTTCTAGTTGAAAACTGCTCCAATTCTGAAAGATTGTCACAACATGACACTGTTGTAATTGTGTTATGTACGGGGCGAATGGCCAGTGCTCTTTCCCGTCTGTGCGCCCTCAAACCTGTGCACCTTAGTTTTTTTCCCCGCCCTCGCACTTATGCGCCTTTGTTTTTTTTTTCTTTTCTGCTCTCTCAAGCCTGTGTGACTTTTTTTTTCTGCGCCCTCTTTAGGAGTCAAGTTTGGCTCCCTCCTGGGGGACCCAGTTGGTCCCTGGTTAATATGACTTCCATTTCATCTCTATTTTACTTCCTTTTACTGTAAAGAAAGTATTGTATGCACAAAAAAAAATCAAATATTAATGCATTCTTTTTTTTTATGTATGCATTTCAGTAGTTCTCTCAATGATGGTTGGTAATTTGAATTACAAAAAACCATAGGGTATCAAATGGGTTTTCTACTGCAATTTTATGTAGATTTTAAAATTTTTTACATCAATGTAGTTAATCATCAGTGAAAGAGACAAGTTTATTTAGCCGAAAACAAAGGGTTTACATTGAAATGTATGTATACAATAGAATATTTCTTGTATTCTATTTTTGTGCTAATAACTTTCATTCTGCTGTAGCAGCAAGCACATTTCTATACTTTTTTGCTAAGTTATTACAGTAGAAGACCGTTATAATGCACACCTTGGGACCAGAGCTTTTGTGTTATACAGGTTTTTGCGTTATATATCATTTTACATTTTTTTAAAATTAACATTCAGAATTTATCTACATATTAGCACTTCAGAATGAGTTTTATCTGCAATGAGTATTAAAGTAATAATATTACAATTACTCATTCCCGAATAAATATGTTTCACAATTAAAAGAAAGTGAAATATCCAGCACTTCCGACAGGTTAATTATTTTCATAACAGCTGCATCTTCAAGGTATTTTCTGCTTACTATGAATACTAATTTTCATTTAAAAGCTTTGAATTAAGATGGAAAGAGGAACAACTCTTTCAAAATGTAATTTGCCTAAAAAATTTAATGTTTGCAAAGCAAAACAAAGGGATTTTTTAAACTTCAAAACCTATTATTTACTTCTGAAAAGTTGTGCAGTTTATAGAGAATTGCGTTATAAAGGTCAGCGTTATAAAGGTATTCTACTGTAATTGGAAGTTAAAGGTAATAATATATGCATTCCCTCCTTCGTAATGTTAATGGACAGATTATAGATGCATTCTTTTTTCTAAGTATACATTTCACAAGCTCTCCCAAAAATACAAACTCAACCTAATGAGACACATTTTAAGTATGTTAGATGGTTGGTTATTTGGATTACAAAGAACCATAGGGTATCAAAAGGGTTTCCTACTGCAATTTTATGTAAGTTTTAAAAAAAATTACATCAATGTAGCTAATGGTCAGTGAAAGAGACAAGTTAGCTTGTTAAATCGAAAACAAAGTGCTTACGTTGAAATTTATGGATGTATATAGTGGAATTTATTTACTGAAATTTACATGGTATTTCTTTGCTATGTCTTGTTTCAGTAAATTGCTTTTGTTATTTGTAAGTAAAAAATTCATCATTGTTAATTATTTATAGGTATTGGGAAAACAAAAAAGCAAAGCGGCAGAAGCGTATGACACCCAGATCATCATCTAGTGAAGAATATGAAACTAACCATCAAGCAAATATAAAAAAAAGAAAGTTGTTTGAAGAAGAAACTCCTGCCATAGATACTGATGTCCAAACTGACAAAACAGAAAAAAAGTTTGAATGTGTATCAGTGATTAAAGGACCTATATCTGAAAATAGAGTAAATGAGATCCATGATGTTCAGGAAGATTGGGAGGAACAGCTCAAAGCTGCATATGCATTGATAGAGTTAAAACAGTCAGCATGCTAGGAATCAATGCAGCAGCAAGTGTAAAAACTTTGCACAAACATTATTTCCTTTCTAAAAGTTTATTTGTGTAATTGTTTTAAATTTTTGCGAATCAATCCTATTTTAAGACATAAAGCAATTTAACATACATAATCATTCAGGCAACAGAAGGGACAAAACTCAAAAATTTGAGTGCTGCAAAACTTGCTCAGCTCCATATCCAGACGAAATTTCTGCATTTTTGCCATTTTTTTTTTTTGGGGGGGGGGGGGGCTGTTATATTTTAAATAGATTTATAGTAGTTCAAATGAATTTTCATTATTTCTAACGCACATAAGTTAAAAAATGTTTTGGAAGCATTGTCAAACATATGTCGCTGAAAATTGTATACCAATCCTTTTGCATACTAGCATTTCAATTATCTTGGAAGTTAAAACTATTTTAGGATATGCCAGTTTAAATCTGTTCATCTTTTATTTTAAAAATTTTATTTTATCCTCTTTATTTCTGTTAGATGAATGAGTTTTTAATCTAGTTTTTCTCATTTCATTTCAAATCTAGGTTTTCTCATTAATTCAGTTTATTATGCATTTTCTTTTTTTTTTTATGCATGGTCCTATTTTAAAGTTTTTTTGATGTTGTAATAGCACCCTGATATATGTATCCATCTAGGGCTTGTTCGTATTGCAATAATTTTTGAAGTACCTAGTTGGCCATTCAGTTTTTTTTTTCTTCTATCCAGCACTTCATGCCTGCACATCATTAAAATTTCTTAATTTGGAAGGAAAATTTACATGATTTTAAGTATACACAATTAATCTAGACTACAAAAACCCATCAGTAAACTAAGCATAAATATTTTGCGCATATTTTAGTGTTTGAGAATCTAGTTAAAAGTAGCATTGCTTGATTTTGTACTATGATGTTTTTTTGAGTTGTGCCCTTCAGTTGCCAGATTGTGATATTATTTTAATCCTATTTTTTACTGCCCATTGGCATTTTATAATGTAGTAGAGTTTTTAGCAAAAGTTCAAAATGTTTTTAAAGTAATTTTTTTAAAAATTTGAACAGCTTAATTGCATTGATTTTGTTTTTATATGAAAGCTGTTGATAAGCATAATTAGTTTTTGTAATTTTGAATGATCCACTTGTTGAGATATTATTTATTTATTTTTTCATAATCAACTAATTTTTTTATTCTCAATTCCTTAAATGATGCTGTTTTACAGAAATTATTTTATGTGTTAATTAAAAAAAAAAGCTGTACTCACATTTTTTTTATTAGTGACGCAAATTTTGCCAAATATCTTCTCAAAACCTTAGCCACCTATCCGTCCAGACAACAGTATGTTTTACTACTTGTCTTTTCCTTTTTTAAATGTTAAAAGGTAAATTAGCTATGTGTACTTTATTTTTGAAATACCACATTCCCATTATTTTTTATAACTTTCATGTAAATTTTACATTTTAGCGGATAATTATAAGCTGCTGGCCATTACGCTAATACATTGGATGGATTTGCCACATGCTATGTTGACTGGATATCCATTGCTTTCCTAATAAATTCATTAATGCCATAAAAAATATACTCATATACTTGATGATCTTCTACTTTAAGATACATAAAGAATTTCAATGTTTTTTCTCTCATTTTCTGCTCATTTGAAATCTTAGGCACCTACTTACCTTTTTTAAGCTGTCCTTCCATTAAGGAAAGATTTTAATTTTACGTTCTTAAGTATATTACAATTTAAATCTATTAAGAAGTCACAGCATTTTTTATTTATTTCTTTGTGATCCGTACAAAAAGTGCAATCTATCAGAGACTGACCAGTATATGAAGGCATTATATAATTACAGCTTATTTATTTTCAACATCACCAAAATACATTTTTCGTAGCATGTAATTGTATTGAAAACATTGCTGATTGGTTAAAACAATATAAATGTTCTACATTTATATTCATGTACTGTGTAAAAATGGAATGTGTAAATAATGTATAATTATTGTGTTGTATATATGTATAGAAAAAAATAAAAGAAAATGTATAGACACAATGTATATTTTATTTTTATACTGATTTCATCAAAAGTTGATACCTTTCTGTATGATTGTGCTCGGAAGAAACTTCATGACCTGAAAGTCAGTATTCAATCTCTCTTGGCCTCATTATTCATATTTGGAACTCATTTAATAATTAGAGCAGTTGCGTAACTTTGCCTTTAAAAAAAAAAATCCGGGTGTAAAAATATTTTTTTTAAAAAAAACAACATTGAAAAAAAAGGGCTTTTAAAGGTAAGAGCCGGGTTTCTATTTTAAATATGCCCTTGCGGCTTTTTTGACTCGCACCTGGGGGATCATTTTGGTGTTGAATAAAAATAACTTAGTCAAATTTTCAGCTCTTTATTTCAAACAACCTTTGAGTTTTTCAAAAAACCTGTTTTTTATTTAAATTTTTTTTTCATTGTACAACCCAAAATTAATGAATGGTAGATTTTTTCCTTATTCTAAGGAATAAAATGCATGAAAATTTATTATTGTCTTAAAAAACCGATTTTTGGTGCCAATTTAAATATTTTTTTTCAATGCTTTACTAAAAAGTGTCACTCACCAAATTTTGTCAGAAAATGTCTTTTATACTCCTCTACACTCACGAATTGTTTGAAGTGGTGGAACAATACAAAAAAAAATAAATAAATAAAATAAAATAAAAATAAATAAAAAGTAATTTTTTTTCATAATTTTGCGTTAAAAAAAATTTTTTTATTGCCAAAAAAAAAAAAAAAAAAAAAACCAAGTCAGTAAAACATTGTCTGCTAAGTGAAACAGAAAATTCAAAAATATATACAGGTAGTTATCAAAATAATGGAAACACCTGTGAATAAAAGTGACTTTTGAATGTGCTTCGTACATAATAAAGAATAAAACTAGATATCTTTTTTTTTATAAATAGCAATGTACATATTCTGGTAGTATATAGTGGATTAACTGAAGTTCTGGACATCATTTTTTCAAGCGCGTGAAATATCGGACCTCTGAAATTTTAAGAGTCCAAATTGTTGGATCGCGTCTAGCTACACTTGTCACAGTGTGTTTCCATTATTTTGAAAACTACCTGTATATATATATATATAGATATATAAATAAATATATATATATATTTCGAAAATACCATCTTACCAGAGAAAAACAAAGAAAACCGTAAAAAAAACTAAGACATATCCTTCATGAAGTTATTAGGAATGTAAAAAAAAATGATTAAAGAGTTTTTAAATAAGTATTATTGAATGTTAAACTGTGTGTACATAAAGATGATATAGCGTGCTATTTTGAATTATTTTTCAGTCTAGACCCAATAAAGACAAAAATTTCGAGTATTAAAAAAACTTTTTTATGATTTAGACACTATATAACCAAAATATTTTTTTTGGATAACACATTAGACATAATAATTTTCAACTATTTATGATGATTTAAGCAAGGTTGGTTTTTTATATATTTCTTCGTTCACATCGACATTGACTTGATCATCAATGAACAATCGACTCGACATTTCAGCCGGCTTTACTATTTTTGCCAAATATCGAGCATGAGACAGAGAATATATGATTGCAGCAATGTGTGAGCACCACCCAACATTGCGCCTACCATTAGCACAGTCGCAACAATACCGAGTAATCCCAGTGATGCCATTGGTTATCTGACGGATAACCAAGAAAGCAACGATATGTTTTTGACTTAATTTGTAGCGATCTCATTTCAAGTTTTATAATATTAAATGTGATTTTGACATAATGGGGTTAATTGGTTTAATCGTTCCATCTTCATTCATCATCTCAGTTAAATATGATACAGCTTGAGATATTTGATTTTGACATTATTTTCTGTCTCATGCTCGATATTTGGCAAAAATAGTAAAGCCTGCCGAAATATTGAGTCGTCTGTTCATTGATAAAAAAAAAAGTCAATGTCGTTGTGAATGCAGACAGTGACGGAGACCAACCTCACTTAAAAAATCATCATAAATTGTTGAAAATTATTATATCTAATGTCAGTTATTTAAAAAATATATGCTAAACGGTGTCTATAATTTATAATGAAGTTACTTTAGTATTCGAAATATTTGTTCTTATTGGATCAAGACTGAAATTTAAAAACTCTAATAATTTATTTTTACATCCCTAATAACTTCATGAAGGGTATGTCTTAGTTTTTTTTATGACTTTTTCTTTGTTTTTTCTTTCGTAAGATGATATTTTCGATTTTTTTAAAATTTTCTTTTTTACTTAGCAGGCGATTTTTTACTGACTTAATTCAAATGAATTTTTTGGCAGTAAAAAATATTTATATTTGTTTAAACGCAAAATTATGAAAAAACAAATTTACTTTTTAATTTTCTTCGTATTGCTCCGTCACTTCAAAAAATTTGAGGAGTATAAAAGGCATTTTCTCTGGCAAAATTTATTGAGTGACCCTTTTCAGAAGAGTATTGAAAAAAAAATATTTAAATTTTATTTCCGTCGCCAAAAAATCGTCTTTTTGTTTAAAAATTATGACTATAATAATTTTTCATTTATTTTGTTACTAAGCATAAGGAAATTAATTTTGAATTTTTCTATGAAAAAAAAATTAAAATTGGAAAAACAGGTTTTTTTTTTTTTTTTTTGAAAAACACAAAGGTTGTTTGAGATAAATGCTGAAAATTTGGCTAACTTATTTTTATTCTGCACCAAAATGATCCACCAAATGCGAGTCGAAAAAGTCGCAAGGGCAGATTTAACATAAAAACTCGGCCACGGCCTTTAAAACTGATTTTTTTTTTTTAGAAAAAATCAGATGTTTGAGGTTAAAAAAAAAAAAATGCAAGGAAACCTTAGAAACTTCAGTTCTTAATTTACATTTATAAACATAATTGATATTTTTATAAGTTACAAAATAAATTGCACACACAAGCGAAGCAAAAACATCATTATAGAACAATGTTCACATGCAGTTCGATTTTGTAGGGGAAGAAGGAATTATTTTATGTACTACATTGTAGTCAGTCAAAAAAGCTGAAGAGCGAAGGAAGGGGTCCGGACCCCCCTGGACACTTCCCTTGTGTGCGCCACTGAATCCTGTGTTTTTAAGCTTGCTCTTTCAGGAAAAAATACTTTTAAAATTTCGGAAACAACCCCATTTCCGCTATGCCGCGTAGGGAGGCAGGAAAGATTGTTTTACAGAAAAGTTCGAACGACTAACGACAGCTAATTTCGAACCCCTTAATCCTTTTAACAAATAAGGTGGAGCCACCAAATATGGCAATGTCGACAAATTAGGCCTCCCCCCCCCCTCCCTCATTTTTATTTTATGTAGGATAGTAAAAATGCTCTAAACTGTTATTTCACCGTCAAGTGCTCTGAAGGCGTATGCCAATAGGGGAGGGGGTGCGTAGAGGATACAGACTCATTTTAGGGGACTGAAGGACTAATTAATTCGATGAATATGGGAGAGTGACAACTCAAAATGAAACAGCAAGAAAATATATATCGAAATGAGGAACGCAATTTTTTTTTTAATTATGTGATTAAAGGAATTCGAATGAAAGTTAAAAGTGTTTCGAAAATAATTTTTACCCGTATTTTGTTTCCATTATCTAACTCAAATCCTTGAATTATTGATTCGTTTGAAGACTGGAGAACTATTTCTGACAGTCATTTAGATCCTCAAGAGGGTAACGGCACCAGTAACAGACAAGGCTCCAGTAGCAGACAATCATAAGTTGGATTTAAATAATAACAATTTTAGGCTGGTGAAATTGATGTTGATTTGGCCCATAAATACGGCGCAACCATCTAGTGTTATCAGACTGAATTTTATGAGCCTGTTGGTATTTACAATGCACTGTTAGATGGTTATGAACAGACACCACGAGGTCAGCTGGTGTTTCATGTTCAATTGAATTTAATAAAATTTTAGATCTAAAAATAAGGAACTTTTTCACATTTGAAGAGAAAAGGGGAATTCTGTCCATTACTCATCCTTCCTTCATCCTCTCTGTTAGTGGGTCACATCAGAATTGTCGGTGTCTATTGCTGGGGTTTGGACCATTTTTCGAAATTGAGCAAATCCTCATGTAAATAATAGCCGATGATAAAGTAACCCGTGTGTTTCAACAATGAAACTCGCTCCACGGCATGATATTTTGATAATATGTTTTGGTAATGTTTAATATGCAGGGAAATGCTTTATCGTGACAAGGCTGAACTCGATCCAGTGACTGTTTTACTGGTAAGACTGTCATTTTAGGAGAATAAAGAAACATAAAAAAGGTCAACAATGACCGCTATCTACTGGAGTTAATGTTTAATCATAGAGTAAAGAAATTACATAGAGAGGCCCCGCTATACTAAGAAATTGAAGCCGGAAGTTGCACCGTTGTATCCCAAAATCCTTAGCTTCTTGATAAATCTTGAGAAACATTTTCATTCAAAACATTCCACTACTGAATCTCAATTGGTTGTTAATTTAATCTTAGACATGTTATCATAACACTGCCCATCATTGCACCGCTGTATCCCATA
This sequence comes from Uloborus diversus, assembly GCF_026930045.1. Taxonomy (NCBI): domain Eukaryota; kingdom Metazoa; phylum Arthropoda; class Arachnida; order Araneae; family Uloboridae; genus Uloborus; species Uloborus diversus. The sequence goes on along the minus strand of NC_072739.1, from coordinate 62,508,291 downwards.
ATTCCGGCTTCGATTTCATCTCCTTTTTTCCATAGACAGAGCCTCTCTATGTAAATTTCTTTACTCTATGTGTTTAATCCACTGGAGTTTGGGTTAAAGTGCCAAATTTAACTTAAACTATCAAAATACCACCAAACAGGTAATCGCTGCGCTAAAATGTACATAGACGCAAATTTTCACCCGTCATACCATGACGGGCGACTTTCTAGTAAAAACAGAATCAACTAATTCAGATGATCCAGAAGCTGTCAAAAGTTAGATGAGATGTAGTTGCATGAGAGAAAAATAGTTTAAAAGTTCTAAATACATTATAAGGCTCAGAAAATGTAGCTAACCTGAGAGCGATGTCTTAAGCATGTCTTACTGGTGCTGTTTCCCTGTTTTGTTTACATTATCTAACTCAAATTCTTTAATTATTGATTCGTTTGAACTCTAGAGAACTATTTCTGACAGTCATTTAGATCCTTAATAGTATTTCTTTCTTGTAAGAAAGGATGAATTATCAAGATGTCATCTCTTTTTAACAGTTTTCGTACTGGCCGTAATGAAATAAGCAAGAGAAAGATTATTACAAAAATTGAAATTATAAATAAAATTTGAAAATAATTAGTCATGTACTCGTCATTTGATTAAGCCGTGTGATTTTTGGCATAAACAAGGATGTTCCGGAAATCTAATTCATAAATTTTGCGAAATTATGGCTCTAAAAATAGTTTGCAAAGATTTCTAATGCAACGAGAAAAGAAATTTGGCGGCTTTTATATGAATTTTTTATTTTCATTATAATTATTATTAAAGACTATCAGTTGACTTTCTCCGCCATAATCCCTGCGTTTTGCTTCTGGTTTTTAACTGTTGCCAAAAACAATGAAAGATAATGGTAACTAAAAAGTTATCATACTTCCTCTTTTTAATTGTTGGCAGGAAAAAAAAAAACAATGAATAAATGAATTGTTAACAAATTAATTTCATGGTTAAACCTAAGCGAGTATGTGTTTGTGAGCGTTTTTAAAAGTTTTACTTATTTATTTATTTTTCACTATACTTGTTCAAAAGTGCTTTTCAATTCGAGCATACAAATCAGCAAGATTGAAAAACGATTAATAATAAATATAAACTATTCTCTCTTTATGTGCATTACATTTATATTAACACGAAAGTCAATACCGATTTTTTTCCAAAGAGGGATAGGTATCAAGTAATTATGTTTTAAATTTTGAAAAGTCCCACCTCAAAGAAATTTCAAATCGTAAAAACTTTGAAGTAAAATGGAAAAAAAAATATTTTTTAATTCTAAAGACTAGTTTTATATGCTTGGATAGCACTATAAAAGCAAGAAATAAAATAAAAAGGCATATGGTTTCTTGATTGCAACACTCAAAAATTGAAGTCGATACTAATCTTTATGTTAATGTAAATTCTAAGGCAGACAATAAAATTAAAATTTAAAATTTGAGAGATGAAATTGGCGCGATACAGCTGTGTGCAAATAGCTTTTTAATACCGCCTCTATTTCGTCTCCTCTCAATTTTAATTTAAATTTTATTGGCTACTTCAGAATTATTATAAAC